>NC_133649.1:174251490-174543935 GCF_009905375.1 Apium graveolens | reverse complement strand
GATCAGTATAATTACTTGGTTGCTTGATGAACTAGTTTCATTTTTATCAGAATTAGCCATCAGGGCTAGGTTGACATATTCCACATCATCATCTTCATTTACCCCATCTGCTGCCCAGTCATCTTGAGTGAGAAAAGCTCTTTCCTTTTGTTTGAGCAAATCAAAATACTTCCTTTTGTAATCAACTTGCTCAAATTTCTTTTTCTCAGAATTTGGCTTCCTACACTCACTTGCAAAGTGTCCACTAATGCCACAGTTGTAACATTTGAACTTTGATTTGTCCACCATGTTTTTGTTTGGCTTAGTGAACTTTGTGTTTTTCTTGAACTTCATCTTTGCAAACCTGCTGGACAGAAAGGCCAGATGTTAATCAATATCATCAGATTCATCCTGACTGGAATTGTCTTCATCCTCAGCAACTTGCTCTTTACCCTTGCTTGATTCTGATTTGCTTGTGCTAATTTTGAGACTTGGCATTGTCTTTTCCTCATTTCTGGCTTCAACTTTTTCACTGTCAGCTACAAGTGCAACTGATCCTCCTTTTCTCTTTCCCTTTTCCAACAGCTCATCTTGCTCCATCTCAAGTTCACAAGTCTTTAAAATTCCATATAATCTTTCAAGTGTGAAGTCCTTATAATCTTGAGAATTTCTTAGAGAAACGGTCATAGGCTTCCATTCCTTTGGTAGAGATCTTAGAAATTTTAGATTGGAGTCCTTGACTTGGTACACTCTCCCATACAGCTTTAATCCATTCAATAGTTTCTGAAATCTGTTGAATGTATCATTCAATGATTCTCCTTCTTCAAAGTGGAAATATTCATATTGTTGAATGAGAAGCTGCATTTTGTTTTCTCTAACTTGCTCAGTGCCTTCACAGATAAGCTGCACAGTATCCCAAATTTCCTTAGCAGTTTGGCTATTGATGACATTGTCAAACATATCTTGATCCAGGCCATTAAACAAAATGTTCATGGCTTTCTTGTCCTTGTGGACCTCTTCAATATCTTCAACAGTCCATTCTACCTTTGGCTTGGGAATAGACTGTCCAAGAGTAACTGTAGCAGTAGCAGCTGTGGCCACCTTGTGTGGGATGTGAGGACCATTCTCAATGCAGTTGATGTAGCTTTCATCTTGAGAGAGAAGATGTAAATGCATCTTCACCTTCCAGTGATGATAGTTATCTATTTCCAGGATTGGAATCTTTACACCAATATCCTTCTTACTCATGTTGTTAGCAGAATAGATCTTTAAACTCTTTGTATGTTAAGAGCTTGCTCTAATACCAATTATTATTCCCAGTGGACTAACAATGATATTTACAGAAGGGGGGTTGAATGTATATCTCAAAACTTTTTCAAGTTTTGAGCAATTTGTAAGACTAAGTGTATGAGTGATCAACTGTGTGTGAATTGCTTGGAGCTGATGCAGACAGATATATATTTAAACACAAATGAAATGAACACAAAGAACTTAAAAACTTTTCTGGTGGATTTGTTATTCCACCAGAGATGTGTTATTTCAGAAAATCTGTTATTCAAAATTAAATCACAGCTGCTTCCTAGTACAAACTAGATGATTTTCTCTCTTGATATTTCTAAACAGTTCAGGGAAAATTCATATCTAATTACTAGCTACTACTTGGTTTATATAACACCAAGTTTACAAGTGAAAACAAAGATAAAGTACAATAAGACAATAGTTCTCCACTTGTTTCTGTTGCATTTTTATCCAGTGTAATATGGAATTATCTGTTGACCTTCCATTTTGAACCAGACTAAAAACGGCTGCTTTTTCTGCTGTTCCTGAAATAGGCTACCACATCTCTGTCAATCCAAGTGCCTCTGTCAGCTTTGTTAACTGTCACTATCAACTGCTATGAGACTGAGCATCCGTTGAAGCTTTCATCCGTTGATGGCTTTATCCGTTGATGCTCTAGCAGTGCATCCGTTGAAGCTTTCATCCGTTGATGGCTTTATCCGTTGATGCTCTAGCAGTTGAAGCTTTATCCGTTGAGGCGTTAGAGACATCCGTTGAAGCTTAGTTTCTTATCCGTTGAAGGTCTTCAATATCCGTTGACACTTCTTCACTTATACAAAATTACAAGGCATGAAATATTTACAATTAGCCCTCCTACTTGTACATCCATTAGTAGTCAACATGACTGATTATCTCCTAACAACATCTAAGAATTACAGCTTGAAACCAGAGAGTGCGATGTGCTACAATACCAAACTTATTGCTAAGTAAGGCTACTCCTTCAACGGATAGCCAAGAAGGTCTTATCCATTGAGGCTACAAACACTAGATTTCTACTTAAGTGTTTTGCTGAACTCATCATCAAACTAATACACATATTCCTAACAAACTGTACTTTGGTTTAGTCCTTAGTCTCAAGGATATCCATTAGGTCTATTCTGGGCATAGGGATTTGTGTATAGAGATAGTTAACGTCAATAGAGGATCTACCCCTTCCAGTATAGGAAGAGAATATCCTATGTTATTCTTAGTATGCGAGTTCTGGAATCTCTGGCCAGGGTGTATGAAATTAGAAAGGAGTTTCTAATTTGCATTAATATGAACTTTGCATTATGAATAAGAAATCATATGATTAAATTTGATAGGCCTGACATGAGATCCCTTTTATTTAATCGGGATATTGTAAGGGTAGAAGGAGTCATTGTACGGTAACTAGTCACTGACAGGTTCTTGGTATTCTAAGTAGTGAATTCATATTATCCGGATAGTCGCGATATGTTGAGAAGCATCACTCACGATGTAGAATAAATATAATTAATCAGTTAATTATATTTAGTGAATTTTAGTATTCATGTAAATAATTAATAAAAGTTTATTATTATTTATTTCTACTACCGGCATAATATTGAACCTACAGGGTCACACCATAAAAGAATATTTTCTTTGATGAAATAATGAGAGAGAGAATTATTTTCTAAATAGTTTAGAAAAAGAAATAATGATTAAAATAGTTTTAATTATTATTAAAGCATTTTATAAAGATAAAATGTGTGGAATATATATATATATATTGATATATTATAAAAACCCTAGGAGAGCCCTTTAAATAGAATGAGATGGTTCATTCTAAATATACACTTGGTTTTGTGAAAACCCTAAGAAGAGCTAGCCTCCATCTTCTTCCTCTCTGTCTCCCTCTCTCCCAAAACTCCATTTTTATAAAAGCTTGGTTTTATAAAAAACTTTATCGAAGAGGATCATTCTTGGTGGATACCGGTAGAGTGCTTCATACACTGAGGAGCAACTGCTATCAACCATATTATAAAGCTTCGATTTTCAAGGTATGGTTACGATTCCTCCGTTTTTCTGATTTATACGTTTTTCTATATGTGCGATACATGATTTTTACGGAATAATTGTTATATCACGCTTCCGCTCATCCGTAAATTCCTTCAATGGCATCAGAGTTAGGTTTTGCATATAGAGATTCATATAAAAAAATTTCAGATTTTTTTATGCATGTATGGATTTGTTATGATTTTTGCAAGTTTATTTAGATTTAATTATGAATTAATTCGAAATAATTTTTGCATTAGATCTTGACTACTGATCTGGGTTCTACAAGTGTTGTAGATCATCTAGGTATTTTTTTTATAATTTTGTGATGTGTAGATTATTTGTTATGAATTTTTAAAAATTATTTTAACTAAAATTCATGAAATAATTATGAATGTGAATAAAAATATGATTAAAATTTGCACAAGGACCCCTGGCTGATCTGATAATTTTCTGCTACTGCCTGATTTAATAAATTATATTATTTTGATTTTTATTAATTTATTAATTAAATGTTAATTAATTTATTAATAGTAAAATTAAAATAATAACATATTAATAAAAGTTATTAAGTGAGGGAGTAAAGGAAAGGGGTTACCCTTTTTTTTGAAACGGCAGAGAGGTGAACTGACAACGGCAGGGAAGAAAAGAAAAAAAACTAAACTGCAAGCAACGGTCGGCCTGGGCGCGTGAGGCGCACTCGGGGGGGGGGGGGTGTCACGCATTCTGGGAATGCGTTACACCCTGTTGCGCATTCACGGAATGCGTTACACACATTAATGGCTTAACAGTGTTGTAACGCATTACCGGAATGCGTTACAACCCTTGTAACGTGTTCCTGTAATGCGTTACAGCCCGTCTGTCCACATTAAATTTGATTTTTTGGGAGTTTCGTAACTCTGTTTTGGGCGTGCAATATATCGTTGGATTCGCTTTTCCGAGACGGATCTAATGGAGTGGTCAAATATTTTTTATATAAAAGTTTTGAACTGTTTATATTCCCGAAAGTGTTTTAAAGCATGTTTTAATTGTTTTAATTGCATTTAAATGCTATAATAAATCCATACATCATTATATCAATGTGTGACATGATATTACTTGCATGCTTACTTGTTTATTTATTTTTATATATGAGATATATGCCTATGTTTACCATGCGATGATAGATTTAGTTGAACTTAAATTAAAATAAGGTGTGCTCTAGAAAATCTAGAATATGAATCGTTTCTTGCCTTAACAATAATATTATGAATACAATCATGAGATTCTTGTGTTTATGAAACACGTAATTAAATATGAATTTTCAATTTTGAGAGAAAGGATGATTCTGTCAAAAGCAGATTTTGATCTGTAAGAAAGGGGTATTAAGTGACGCCTCTTGACAATGCTCCCCCCGATCTGGGAATCATCTGATTATCGATTATTGATTTGAAATATTTAATTTAAAAGGAAGAATCTCTTTATAATATGATTATGATTGTAACATAATATAATCCCTCTAAAATTAAATAATATCAAGTAGTAATTGGCCAATGACACAACGAGTTTGTGTCGGTCATAGCCTTCCAACATTATAGAAAGTAGCTCTTATTTTTAAATCATTGTCGTTTCGTGCTACAGCCGAGGGCTTTGATTTTGAAATAAGAAATACTTGTCTAGTACATAGAGATGTGTATATTGAATTAGAATCTAAAGGTCCTTACGTGTTGCAGCCGTGGGCCGTTGGAGACTGATTCAATTGTACGGAATGTTGGGTTAAACTTGACTTAGATAAACTAGTGGGAGCCACTTATGAATAAAGACCCGATTCATATAGTGTTTTGAAATGAAATTGAATATTTTCTAAGTGTTGCCATGTGTTCATCATTTACAGATTTACTATATACGTTATGTCTTCTGCACTATCACTCCGGAGCATACTAGATGCTCACAAGTTGACTGGTCCTAATTTTGCTGACCGACTTCGAAACTTGAGAATTGTTCTCAGGGTTGAGAAAATTGGAATATGTGCTTGACTCACCTAAGCCCGCTGAACCTGTTGACGATGCACATAATGATGAACATGTTGTGTATCTTAAATGGATAGATGATGCAAATGTTGCTCAATGTATCATGCTAGCTTCCATGAACATTGAGCTACAGAAGCAGCATGAGCATATGGATGCTCACACTATCCTTACGCATCTACAAGAGTTGTATGATGTGACAGGGAGGACATCTCGATATGAGATATCGAAGTAGCTGTTCGGTTGTAGGATGTCTGAGGGATCATCTGTGAATGATCATGTACTTAAGATGATCAATTTGATTGAACGTCTTGGATAACTTGGTTTTAACATGGATGGGGAACTGACTCAAGACTTGGTCTTGCAATCACTTCCGGGTTCGTTTTCGCAGTTTGTTGTGAACTTTCACATGAATAAGCTGGATGTCAGCCTGGCTGAACTCCACAACATGTTGAAGACTGCGGAATCAAATTTTCCCTCTAAGAAGAGCTCAATACTTCTAATTGGTAAAGGTTCCAATCCTAAGAAAAGGAAGAAGAACCCTTCCAAGAAGAAGAAAGTAGGTGAGAAAAAGCCGGTTCCACTAAAAGCTGAAGACCCTAAGAGCAAAGCTGTTTGCTTCCACTGTAATAAGGTGGGGCACTGGAAAAGGAACTGCAAGGTTTACCTTGCAGAATTGAAGAAGAAGAAGGGTAGTGAGACTACCACTTCTGTTTCAGGTATGTTCATGATTGAAGTGAATATGTCATTAAATCAAATTTCTATTTGGGTATTAGATACCGCCTGTGGTTCTCACATTTGCAATTCGTTGCAGGGACTAAGGAGAAGTAGGACTCTTGAGGAAGATGAGGTGATTCTACGGATGGGAAATGGAGCAAGAGTTGCTACTGAAGCTGTAGGATCATTTCATTTACATATGCCTACACGCAAGACTATTATTTTAAATAATTGTTATTTTGTTCCCTCGATTGTGAGGAATATTATTTCTATTCGCATGTTAGACTTGGCTGGATTTTCGTTTGTTATTCAGAATAATAAATGTTCAATTCTTAGAGATAACGTTCTTTATGGAAGTGGTATTTTAAATAATGGTCTGTATGTATGTGACGTAGAGCATAATTTACTACAAATTGAACATACTAATAAAAGAAAAAGGGATGATGAAAATCTCACTTTTTTGTGGCACTGCAGACTTGGTCATATTAGTGAAAATAGACTGCGGACATTGTATAAGGAAGGGTTACTTACCCCTTTGATTTTGAATCATATCCTACATGCGAGTCTTGTCTATTGTGCAAAATGACCAAATCTCCATTTAGTGGACATGGAGAGAGGGCTACAGATTTGTTGGGATTGGTACACACAGATGTATATGGACCAATGTCTACGCAAGCCATGAGTGGATTTTCATACTTCATTACTTTCATAGATGATCGATCTAGATTCAGATATGTGTATTTGATGAAATACAAGTCTGAAGCCTTTGAAAAGTTTAAAGAATATAAGAATGAAGTGGAGAAACAAACCAAACATAGTATTATAACTCTTCGATCAGATCGAGGTGGTGAATACTTGAATGGAGAGTTTCTAGATTATCTCAAAGAAAATGGTATAGTCTCCCAGTGGACTCCTCCATATACTCCACAGTTGAATGAGGTATCTAAAAGGAGAAATCGAACTTTGTTAGACATGGTTCGGTCCATGATGAGCTATGCAGTTCTTCCAGTAATCCTGTTGGATTATGCATTGGAAACCTCAACATATTTACTGAATAAGGTGCCTTCCAAATTTGTTCCTCAAACTCCATATGAAATATGGAAAGAAAGGACACCGAGTCTTAAACACGTTAGAATTTGGGGATGTCCAGCTTATGTCAATAAAGTTGACTCTGATAAGCTGGAATCTCGATCCGTAAAATGTAGTTTTATGGGATATCCTAAAGAGACTTTAGGGAATTACTTTTACACCGATCATAGGGTGTTTGTTTCCAGACATGCTACTTTCTTGGAAAAGCTGTTTATCCTTGAAGGAAACAGTGGGAGCAAATTGAACTTGATGAAGTTCAAGAAGCACAAACTACTACGGTTTAAGTGGAAACACCTGTTCAAACTGAACAACCTTCTGTGGAACAACCCATTCGTAGGTCAGGGAGAGTGTCTCGCCAACCTGAGAGGTATTATGGCCTTGTCATTGAGAATGATAATGAGTTGTCAATCATTGATGATTACGACCCTATGACCTATAATTAGGCTATGAGTAGTGTTGACTCAGAGAAATGGCAAAGTGCCATAAAATCCGAAATGGAATCTATGTATACCAACCAAGTATGGACTTTGGTTGAAGCACCTGAGGGTGTGAAGCCTATTGAGTGCAAATGGGTGTACAAAAGAAAGATTGGAGAAGATGGCCAGGTGGAGACCTATAAGGCCGGGCTTGTGGCAAAAGGATTCAGACAAAGGCAAGGGATTGACTTTGATGAAACTTTTTCGCCTGTAGCCCTGTTAAAATCAATTCAAATTTTGCTTGCGATTGCTGCTTACTACGACTATGACATCTGGCAAATGGACGTGAAAATGGCCTTCCTCAATGGGAAACTTGAAGAGGAAGTGTATATGACACAGCCAGAGGGTTTTCTTTCCAAGGGAAATGAACACCTAGTGTGTAAGCTGCTATGCTACGAACTATATATGGTTTAAAGCAAGCTTCTCGTAGATGGAACATCCATTTTGATGAGACAATAAAAGAGTTTAGTTTTATCAAAAATATAGATGAACCATGTGTCTACAAGAAGGTTAGTGGGAGCGCGGTAACATTTCTTGTATTGTATGTGGTTGACATACTTCTTATAGGAAATGATATAACGATGCTGCAATCAGTCAAAGTGTGGCTATCGAAGAACTTCACTGTGAAGGACTTGGGGGAAGCATCCTATATTCTTGGTATAAAGATCTATAGAGATAGATCTAGAAGAATGATAGGTCTTACCCAGGGTACATACATCTAGAAAGTGCTTAAAAGGTTTAGCATGGAAAACTCCAAAATAGGTCTCATACCGATAAGCCATGGAGTATCCTTTTCCGAAAAGATGTCTCCTAAGACACTTGAGGAAAGAGAGCATATGAGTAAGATTCCTTATGCTTCAGCAATAGGATCTATCATATAAGTGATGTTATGTACTAGGCCTGATGTTGCTTATTCAATTAGTGTGACGAGCAGATATCAGTCCGATCCAGGTGAAGACCACTAGAAAGCAGTGAAGAACATCCTTAAGTACTTGCGAAGGACTAAGGATATTTTTCTTGTTTTTGGTGGTGGATTTGTGTTGAAAATAGAGGGTTATACTGAATCTAGTTTTCAATCAGAAAGTGATGATAGTAAATCCATGTCAGGGTACGTCTTTACTCTGAATGGTGGTGCGATTAGTTGGAAGAGTTCCAAACAGTCTACAACGGCTGACTCCACAGCGGAAGTAGAATATATAGCTGCAAGTGAGGCTGCAAAAGAAGCCGTTTGGATGAGGAAATTTGTTTCTGAGTTGGGAGTTGTTCCCAGCATTGAGGAGCCTATTGTGTTGTATTGTGATAACAACGCAAGAATAGCACAAGCCAAGGAACCTAGGTCTCATAAAAATTCCAAACATGTTTTGCGACGCTTTCATTTGATTAGGGAGATCATTGAAAGAGGAGATGTCAAGATTGAGAGAGTTGACACACATAACAACGTAGCAGACCCACTCACAAAGTCATTGTCTCAGATTCACTTTGATCGTCATAAAGAGAAGATGGGTATTAGATACCAGGGTGATTGGCTTTAGTTCAAGTGGGAGATTGAAAAGTTTGTCCTAAATCCAATCATGTCTGATGAGTTAGGAAGAACTTTCTTGTATTCCTATTTGATTTTCTTGAAATTAATAAAAGACTTGTTTTGGTTTTATTATGGGCTTTATCTATTTAAAGTGTTTTAAATTAGATGCTCCATAGTTTAGAGTAAAGCTTCTAGAATTATAATGAGATTATAATAGTGAGATCTAGAAGATGATAACTCTAGACTTAAATAGTTCCTGATCATAGGATAACTAATCGGATGTTAGTAGATCCGCAAAGATTGGTACATACTATGCTTGCTCCCTTCAGGAAGATGTCTGTTCTCATAGGCATTTGTGTGGTGACACTATAGCTAGTATGTAGGTGCTTATTAGGGAATAATTTCACTGAACATGACTCGATAAGTTGAACAACTAATGGAGATTACTCATGTGTCAATAGTTATTTACTGAGTGATAGTTGTACAAGTGTCCTTAGACTTAAGATCGTTTAAGTTATCTTGTATATAATGAACTGTACTTTGGTTTAGTCCTTAGTCTCAAGGACATCCATTAGGTCTATTCTGGGCATAGGGATTTATGTATAGAGATAGTTAACGTCAATAGAGGATCTACCCCTTCCAGTATAGGAAGAGAATATCCTATGTTATTCTTAGTATGCGAGTTCTGGAATCTCTGGCCAGAGTGTATGAAATTAGAAAGGAGTTTCTAATTTGCATTAATATGAACTTTGCATTATGAATAAGAAATCATATGATTAAATTTGATAGGCCTGACACGAGATCCATGCCTTGTATTTAATTGGGATATTGTAAGGGTAGAAGGAGTTCATTGTACGGTAACTAGTCACTGACAGGTTCTTGGTATTCTAAGCAGTGAATTCATATTATCCGGATAGTCGCGATATGTTGAGAAGCATTACTCACGATGTAGAATAAATATATTTAATCAGTTAATTATATTTAGTGAATTTTAGTATTCATGTAAATAATTAATAAAAGTTTATTATTATTTATTTCTACTACCGGCATAATATTGAACCTACAGGGTCACACCATAAAAGAATATTTTCTTTGATGAAATAATGAGAGAGAGAATTATTTTCTAAATAGTTTAGAAAAGGAAATAATGATTAAAATAGTTTTAATTATTATTAAAGCATTTTATAAAGATAAAATATGGGGCTAATATATATATATATATATATTGATATATTATAAAAACCCTAGGAGAGCCCTATAAATAGAATGAGATGGCTCATTCTAAATATACACTTGGTTTTGTGAAAACCCTAAGAAGAGCTAGCCTCCATCTTCTTCCTCTCTCTCTCTCTCTCTCTCCCAAAACTCCATTTTTATAAAAGCTTGGTTTTATAAAAAGCTTCATCGAAGAGGATCATTCTTGGTGAATACCGGTAGAGTGCTTCATACACTGAGGAATCATACAAGAGTTGTATAAAGCTTCAATTTTCAAGGTATGGTTATGATTCCTCCGTTTTTCTGATTTATACGTTTTTCTATATGTGCGATACATGGTTTTTACATAATAATTGTTATATCACGCTTCCGCTCATCCGTAAATTCCTTCATTTCAGGTTGTAAAAACGTAAAAATGGTTGAAGTTGGACGATTCACGGCTTTATAAAATAATTTTGTAATTATTCAGAAAATAATTAATAAATTCATAAATCAATATAAAATTATATAACAATCCAAAAATTCCCAGAAAAATACCGTAATTACCTATATTTTATTCTGGTCATAATAAAATTAACATACTTATACTTTACCATGTATAAGCATCCACATATCCCCACCAAACATCGGATAATTCACCAAAAATCACATAATAATCACATAAAAATCATTTATTGATAAAAATAATTACAAGCAATATCCCGGATATTACAATGAGGCTAATTGAATATCGTTTAATGTTAAACCACCCTAATCAGGGACGTACGTCGTGCGTTGATCACCTTTTAACCTTCGTCAATGTTAATTATAAGGTGAAAGCCACTTACAGACCCTAATCGTTGTTAATCAGCCTTAAATACGGCTAATCGAACCTAATCGGGGCTAACTTCAGGGTAACAATGGCTAACCAGGCTTAACATAGCCTAATTTTGAGCTAAAGTATGCTAATTGGCTTTAATTGCGGCTATCTGGCCCTAATCAAGGCCAATTATCGAAAGTAAGTTGTTAATTAACCTTAATATAGGCTAAATATGAACTATATTACGCTAATTGGCTTTGAACGCGGCTAATCGGCCCTATCGAGGCTAATTATTGAATGTAAGTTGTTAATTAATCTTAATATAGACTTATTATGAACTATATTACGCTAATTGGCCTTAAACATGGCAAATCGGCCCTAATCAGGGCTAATTATTGAGCGTAAGTTGTTAATTAACCTCAATATAGTCTAATTTTGAATTATATTACGCTAATTGGCCATAAACGCGGTAAATTGGCCCTAGTCGGGGCTAATCGACCCTAATCAGGGCTAATTATCGAGCACAAGTTGTTAATAAACTTAATATAGGCTAATTATGAACTATATTACGCTAATTGGCCTTGATCACAGCTAATTGCCCCTAACCGGGGCTAATTAAATCTGAAAATTTTGATTTTCGGCAAAAAATCATCGAAAAATTTCTTCCATGTTTGTCTTGGTGGACCAAAATTTCATTCGTGATCGCGACGGGAGAGCTGATTTTCCATCGTCTCAGCAACGGATGGATATGAGATCCTCTGCAGCCTGCTCTTCCAAGTCCACATTTCTGAGATTTTCCATCATCTCAGCAATGAAGAGATATGGCCTCCTCTGAGGCGTACTCTTCCAAGTCCACTCTTCTGATATTTTCCATCATCTCAGAAACGGAGGGATATGGGCTCCTCTGGAGTTTATTCTTCCAAGTCCACTCTTTTGAGAGATTTGTCCGTGGTCATTACGACCTTTTTTTTTGCCGCCGTCTAGGAGACGGTGGTCGAGGCTCTCCCCTAGAGGCCACTCTTCCAACTCCACTCAGCCAAGGGGTGTCCACCATGCCCCCTTAATAGAAAATTTTGACCTTTTTTTGCCACTGTCTAGGCGACGGTGGGCGAGGCTCTCCCTTGGAGGCCACTCGGCCACTCCACTCGGCCAAGGGGTGGCCACCATGCCCCCCTTGGTTGAAAATTTTGACCTTTTTTTTTGCCACCATCTAGGCGACGGTGGCAAAGGCTCTCCCCTGGAGGCCACTCGGCCACCTCCACTCGGCCTAAGGGGTGTGATCATGGCCTTCTTGACTGATTTTTTTTAAAAAAATATGTTTTTCTTGGGTGGTTGTCTCTTACTCGGCTTGAAAGCCTTCAAATATAATCTTACTCTTTCGAGTCCACTCTTCCAAGGGTGGTCGCGGTGACTACCTTGGTTGAAAAGCCTTCAAAATATAATCTTACTCTTCCGAGTCCACTCTTCCATGAGTGCTCACGGTGACTACCACGGATGAAAAGCCTTCAAATATAATCTTACTCTTCCGAGTCCACTCTTTCAAGAGTGTTTGGGGTGACTACCACGGTTGAAAAGCCTTTAAATGTGCCTACATGGCTGAGTCCACCCTTCCAGGAGTAAGCAGGGTAGGCATCCTAGTCGGCTGAAGAGCCTTCCAAAGAGCCTATACGGCTGAGTCAACTCTTGCGGGAGTAAGCGGAGTTGGCGTCCTAGTCGGCTGAAGAGCCTTCCAATGAGTCTACACGGCTGAGTCCACTCTTCCGGGAGTAAGCAGAGTAGGCGTCCTAGTCGGATGAAGAGCCTTCCAATAAACCTACACAGCCGAGTCCACTTATCCGGGAGTTTTTATTCATTGTCCGTACTGACCCAACTTGATCGTGGTGGTGGATCCTTGGTTAGCTGAAGGCCTTCCCAGGAGGCTACTCGACCTCTTCTTCTATGACCTTTGGTCATGACCAAGAAGGTTCCAACATGGATATGGTTAGCCAATAACTCGAGTCTTGAATTTTTGAACTTCATCTTTTTACTAATCTTGATGATCAACGTAGTTAATCTTTAATCAAGGTTAAGCCTTGAGTTTTTTGACAATATGTATCGGTCATATCATGATAGGCCTTGATCATGAATTACCACGTTCGTGTTCGTAACAAGCCTTGAACTTCATATAGAATTGCTTTATGTCAAACTCTCTATGATTTTCAATCAAGAAGTCATTTCTGGTTCAAGTTTACTAAGATGTCTGAAAGAGTTAAACCACCTCTAACCTTTATGGCTGAGATGATGGCCAAACGTGGCAAGGCTAGGTTAACTAAAGGTAGAGTTCCTGTCTCGCCTTTGTTTCTTAATCCTTTCTTTGATATTCTGTAGAATTCGATGAATGGGGGCAGATGCCTTCCCGAACAACACTGATCCCGACTCTTTTTATTATTCATGTAAAATAAGTGAGTCGGATGGGAGAACTTAAGGAAAAGTACAACTTTCCAAGTTTATATAAAGTTTGTGAGCCGATTTGTATTTTTAAATGAGCCATCTTGGCTAGGTTGAGGTTCCCAGTCCATCCTTTTATTTGTTAGCTGAGCTCATATTTCACCCTTTTCAACTGTATAAAAATGCTTGAAGAGGATCGGGTTGGAGCTTTAACTGTGTACAAGACAGTTTGCACTTTATACATGTCCTTAATACTTTAGAGTGATGGAGCGATTTCACTATCAGGTCTTCATGACTTCAAGAAATCTTGTTGAAACTGGCCTTACATGCCTTTCTTCTTTAGTGTGAGTTTGATACTTTAAATTTGTTATTCAAGAGGAGCCTAGTCGTCTTAAGGAATCTCTCAGAGGTTGATCGGCCTCCTTAGGTCGGCTGGAGTCCCTTCTGAGGGATATCTTATCTCGCCCAAGGCCTTTCTTGAGGGTTAACTAAAGGTAGAGTTCCTGTCTCGCCTTTGTTTCTTAATCCTTTCTTTGATATTCTGTAGAATTCGATGAATGGGGGCAGATGCCTTCCCGAACAACACTGATCCCGACTCTTTTTATTATTCATGTAAAATAAGTGAGTCGGATGGGAGAACTTAAGGAAAAGTACAACTTTCCAAGTTTATATAAAGTTTGTGAGCCGATTTGTATTTTTAAATGAGCCATCTTGGCTAGGTTGAGGTTCCCAGTCCATCCTTTTATTTGTTAGCTGAGCTCATATTTCACCCTTTTCAACTGTATAAAAATGCTTGAAGAGGATCGGGTTGGAGCTTTAACTGTGTACAAGACAGTTTGCACTTTATACATGTCCTTAATACTTTAGAGTGATGGAGCGATTTCACTATCAGGTCTTCATGACTTCAAGAAATCTTGTTGAAACTGGCCTTACATGCCTTTCTTCTTTAGTGTGAGTTTGATACTTTAAATTTGTTATTCAAGAGGAGCCTAGTCGTCTTAAGGAATCTCTCAGAGGTTGATCGGCCTCCTTAGGTCGGCTGGAGTCCCTTCTGAGGGATATCTTATCTCGCCCAAGGCCTTTCTTGAAGGTTCATCGATCTTTTTTGGCCGGTTAGAGTCCGTTACATAGACTTTAGTCGGTCGAATATCATTTTGTGATGCTAGATATAATAAACTTTCTGATTTTAAGTGTGCCAATTTTAAGGCACATCGTCACCGCTCAAGGTTTCTAACTTGTAGGATCCTCGTTTTAGTGCCTTCTTGACCATGTAAGGTCCTTCCAAATTTGAGGCCATCTTCCTTTTCTCACCAACTCCTAATGCCTCAATCTTTCTGAAGACCGAGTCTTCTTACTGGAAGAACCTTTCTTTAACCCTCCTATTGTAATAGAGGGAGGCTCTACACTGATGCTCTGCATTACGGGCATTGGCCAATAACTCGAACCTCGTCAATGAAGTCGAGGGTGAGCCTCATGCCTTCTTCCTTAGTTTCAGGTTTAATGCCTCAACCCTTGGTGATCCGTGGGTGATTTCGAGGGGCACCACTTCCTCGGCTCCGTAAGCCAACATAAATAGAGAAGCTTCGGTTGTAACTTTGCAGGTAGTATGATATGCCCAGAGTAGTGGTAGCAACTCATCCACCCAAGTGTTTATTGAGCGTTCAACCCTTTTCTTGAGTCCATCAAGAATGATCCGATTAGCGACCTCTGCTTTCCCATTTGCTTGAGGATGGGCAACTAAGGTCAATCGAAGTTCTATGATGTTATCATTACAGTACTCCTTAAACTCTTGTTAGTCACTAAACACGCGCTAAATTACACGCAAGTATACACGTTCGCAAGTAGTATAAGATATAAATCATAGGGAATAATTTAGTGAGAAACTTTTGAGCAAGATCTTCCCAAGTGGTGATAGACCCTGCTGGTAGAGAATGTAACCAGCACTTAGCTTTATCCCTCAGAAAGAATGGGAAGAGTCGCAGCTTGATAGCATCTTCAGTCACATCATTGAACTTGAAAGTGTCTCAGATCTTGATGAAATCCCTGATGTGCATGTTGGGGTCTTCAGTAGGAGAACCCCCAAACTGAACTGAGTTCTGTATCATCTGAATCGTGCTTGACTTGATCTCAAAAGTGTTAGCCCCGATGGCTGGCCTGATGATGCTTGACTAAATATCATTGATCTTAGGATGAGAATAGTCCATCAAAGCCTTATGATTTTTTGCTTGATCTCCCATCTCTACTAAAACTGGTTCCTCGACTTTCTCTTCTTCTTCTACCTTCTTTTTTTCTTCAAAAACTTCCTTTCGAACCACAACAACTTCTTCCTCGGCTTTCTCCAGAGTTCTCTTACGAGACTGCGAACACGTATGCATACACCCTCGCTAGAGTACCTGAAATAAGACAAGGAAACAAAATAAGTAACAATGTCCGAGTCAATGAACTTTAACGACCACTGATGGAAAATACATAAACTAAAAATTAACACCGAGTCCCCGGCAGCGGCGCCAAAAACTTGTTAGTCGCTAAACACGCGCTAAATTATACGCAAGTATACGCGTTCGCAAGTAGTATAAGATATAAATCAGATTCGTTCCCAAAGGGACTGGTTTAGGTTTATTATATAATTTATGCACTTAAGCAACAATGTATGGTTATTATTCAATGTTAAGACGATAACAAATTGAGGTTGTTTATAACTAAGAATTAAACTAACAATTATAACTAAGGGAATAAGACTGATTGAATTAATATATATGACAAATATGGGATTCTAACTTCATTAAATACTTCATTCAATAGCCTTTTCGTTCTTAACCTTAGCATGTAATTGTGATGACACTAATCAGATAACACGAAACTGATAAACGCCAACTTTCGTTGCACAAATACCATACTACCAGACATCCACAAAAGAGATGGAAGCTGAATAGACACTAGTTATATTGAGACTCTATATGTCTATAGAATTTGACGACATAATGGTTTAAGCACAAGTTATTTGTAAGAACCCAAATTTTTGACGTCGGTAAAAGACCTTTTTGAATAGTAATATAACAACTCGAATTTTTGAGACCTTGTAAAATGCTTAATGAATAGTAACCCTGACATACAGGAAATTTTTTTTAGCCCACACTATGTTGTGCATGAGAAAATGAGTTTCGGAGTTGATAACATGATTATACGTACCAAATGAGTGTATGTAAACGCTATTAGTTTTCGAAGAAAACGAATTTTGAAAAATGACCATATTTACGAATCATCGAGGATTACGAGGATAACAATATAATTGGGAATTTAAAACCCTACGGATTTATATTCAAGTATGATAATTCAAAGCATAAGGAATAAATAAGAAATGATTTACGTCGCGAACCATTTACGAGAAAGTATTACGAAAATATTTAAGCGACCGAGCGAACGCGTAAATGATTAAATAAACGTAACGCACTAACTAACCATGGTAAGAAAGTAACCATGGTTACTTTATCAAATAGTGAGCTAGAGATAGGATGATCAACCAAGGCTAAGAAAATAGTGAGCTAAAGGGGCTAAACAAGTGGCTTAGCATGTAATCTACCACAAGCTACTTAGATTTGTCCATGGATTTGGCAACAAGAATAAAATCCTAGGATCTAAACTAGAGAATGACAAATTAATATAAGATATCACAACCTCATTTACAAGAAGCAACCAAGGAAGCAAGCATAAAAACATTCCCTCTCTCCCAAAGAAGATCCATTCGGCTTCTTATTCAAAACCAAGGAAATCAATTTCAAATCTTAAAGTTCTAGCCATGGATAAATCCTCCCATTAATTCTCAAGTTTCCTAACAACCAAACTAAGGTAAAATAAATCTTTGATCTCTTTTATCAAAGTTTGATAGGTGAAATAAAATCAAGAAAGTTGAGAATGAATAGTATGAATAGTAACTCTTCTTTGGTTTCTTGATTTCAATGGTTGTTTTAGGTTCCAAAAACCGTACTAAGCACTCCCAAGACTTCACCATCATCAAGAAAACATCTCAAGCTCTCAATAAAGGTAAAAATCTTTGACCCAAATTTATTTAAGATTTAAGTTCAAGATCCTTTTAGTATATAGTTGTAAACATAGTTTTGGTGGGAGTATTGTGGTAATCTTGATATTTAGTTAAGTAGATTTAAGGTTGATTGTTGTTGCCTCAAGAACATAATGTTATTGAGAGAAGTTAGCGTGTTGATGATGATATGTTGATTGTTGGTGGTAGTATAAAGATTTAAGGCGTAAACGAAACTCCGATCATAAACGTAATCTCACTAAAATGAACAAAACGTAACTTTAAGTTTCTGCAGAAAGTCCCGAAGATGTAAACTGTAGTTTCTTGAAAAATAACCCTTGATTATGATAGACAATATTATAAGGATTGTTTAGGCCCATGAATCGCTTAATTCCGATTTACGGATCAAAAGTTATGGCCGTTTTACTAAAAGTGATTTACGCGACAAAAACTGCTACAAATTACGAACTTTGAAAATATAAAGGATCGACTTAAGAAGGTTCATAAATCATGAAATTTTTACAGAGATTAGATTATTTAGTTTCCTAACTTCCATAAAAATTTCAAGTGAGAATAATGATTTTTCAAGTTTATAAAAATATCGGAGCCGCGACCGCGCGAATAGAAACCGTAAAATCCATAAGCAGAGCCGACGACGAAAATGAAAATGGACTTAAGATAGTTTGACAAAGGAAGCGACAATAATGTAAATAAGGACTTAAAAAATAATAAGGGTAATTTAAGTTGAGAGGGTGCATAATGATTAGCGCATGAGTGCGGGTAGCCGTAAATTAGAACGGGACCTAACAAAACGACTTGTGTTTATGATTATAGATTTCCGAGCGGAACCTAGAGCATCCTCCACCTCAAGATACCCAAGAAAGTTTTCAAATCCTACCTTTTAAGAACGGTTGTGTTGTGAATATTTTACAAAACCGTGATATATGCATGGGATTGCTTTAAACTATTTTACGAAGTTTGAGATATATTACATTACTCAATTATTGATAATTTCTAGTATATGTTCATACCGAGTTCGAAATGTTATATTTAGACCGAGAGTCGGTCGGTGGAAGCTTATAAAAACCCGGAAGTATCCCGGAGGAGTTTATAATTGAGAACGTTAACGCTAGCGAGTAGTGTGGCGTGTATATATTTTAGATCGAGGATCGGTCAGTAAATATTGATGAAAATCCGGAAGTATACCGGAGATGCTTTATTTAAGAATATTAGCGCTATAGTAGAGCGTGATGTATAAGTTGTAAGACCGAGAGTCGGTCAGTTTTGTTTTTATAAAATAAAAACCCGGGAATCATTTCGGTGATATTTATAGGATGATTAAAGTCCATAGTAGTTACGTTTCAAGGGACTCAACGTCCATTTACGAAATACTAAACACCTCGAACTTTTATTAAAACGATTTCCAAATATCGTATTCCCTCAACTATACTTTATCGTTCGAATATTAAATATCTATTTACTATTCATTTATTATGGGAGAAGTATTCTCTAGTGAATATTTATTTCAGACTCGATTAAATATTAAAGATTATAATATTACTTAAACATAAATTAGTTGAGGAATATTATTTCAAATATTCTTTTAGAAAAGTAAACTCATTCGAGGTTTAATTATTTATCGATTAATATTTAATTAATTATTATTTATTATTTATTAAAGGATTTATTTATGATTTAAAAATCATTAAACCTGATGTAAAATACTTTCTAATTTTCGGAAAATCATTCGAATAAGTTCAGATCGTCGGAGAATATTATCTCGACTTATTTTAAATATTTTGAATATATTTTCAAAAGGAACTCCCCCTTATTTACTTATCTGTTGACAATGGTCAACTCACATCCTTAGTACTTCCTCCGAAAACTTTTAGAAGTACATATATATATATGTGGTAAAGTTGTGCTTATCAACAAGCAAAACGCTTGGGGAACTTCGATATAGTTCGATGATTCCAAGTATATGATAGGATTTCCTAAAGGACAGAGGAGGGCTTCCCTCAGTGCCTCCTCTGCCTCGTGAGGTCTTAAGCACTTCAAATATTGGATTATAAAAGACCTTTTATATAAAAGACCCTCAATTTGATAGTACCTCAATGCTCTTACTGATAACTTACGCGCCCCCGGGCATCATCCGAAAGCCAACCTGTGTCAAGGTGGTTCTTGATGAGGTCAATCCAGAAGATAGTCAAACCAATTAGTGCTATCAAGTTTATATAATGAATCGTCGGGGTCTTCAGGACTTGGAAGTAGATACTTCTTGGATAGTTTTCGATTTCAGATGAGGCGAACTTAGAAAGGGCATCGTCCGTATTATTCTCCTCTCTCGGAACATGTTCCGCCCATTCATCGAATTGAGTCAATATTCCTTTCACGACCTTTAGCTACTTGGCCATGGAGACATCTTTTGCCTCAAACAACCCATTGACTTAGGCAACAATGAGCATATAATCTGCACAGATTTTAAGGCTCCTGGCTCTCACAGCTCTAACTATTATAGCCTGAGAATTTTGCGCTTGCCCTAATCCGGCTATCAAAGCCTTATACTCCGCTTCGTTGTTCATAATTGGAAAGTCCAACATCAAAGCATATTTGATGATAAACCCTTCAGGTCTTTGCAAGAATAGGCCTGAACCACTAGATGGCACTCCTTTAAAATGGAGAACCCAATACTCTTTTAGAGTCAAGTCTTCTTATTTATCCTTCTGTCATCCTTCCGGGGTTACTATCTCTTACCCCCCGACTTCTTGGTCATCAATGGTGTATTCGACCATGAAGTCTGCTAATGCCTGAGCCTTGATGCTTGTCCGAGGCCTATACTCGATATTAAATTCTCCCAACTCAAATGCCCATTTGATTAGCCTTCCACTCGCTTTAGGGTTGTGAAGAATGCTTCTTAAGGGTTGGTCTATCAGGACTTTTACTTTGTGTTCCCGGAAGTACGATGTAGCAACCCAAATCCGGGGTCAAGATTTGGTGTTACTAAACGATCTCTACATAACATAAAAGAATATTAAATTAACCCTTTGAATCCGGATTATTTACAGGTTATGGTATGAAACAAAAATCTAACCTTCTATAATTTACAACCACTACAATACGAGTGTAAATACCTTTATGCTAACATCCTTGTCATATTTTTATAGCATCTTTGTCCTCTCACAGCGGAGATCTCTCTAGCTCCTGCTGTCTAACGAAAGCTATTCACTTTTAACTTTATCTGCTTCTGAAAGAAATAAGAATTCACAAGGCAAGAGTGAGCCAAAAATGCCCAGCAAGTATATAATTTGAGTTTCAAGCATTAGTATCAAAGGAACATTTCCGGACAAAATCTTTAAAAAATTTTAAACAATTCTATCTATTTGAGTGAGTTGAGCGAACAAACGTTGGCTATCAACAGCTTTTAATTATAAGTCCAAAAGTGACAAGCGATTCCCCGATTAATCTCCTGAATCAGGTTTTGTCCGATTTTTTTGGAATCATAAAACTTTCGAGAGAAAGAATGCCATTAATGGCGATCAACAACAAATTAGACTGGACACTAAAACCAATATATACACTATACCCTGCTGATCAGTCAGGATACATTGCGGATCTATACACAACTGTATAGTTCCATTCAGGTACCTAGGCATTATCGCCCAAGGGTCTGGTCCATCCCCGACCCATAGGGTACAGCTCATCGCTGGCCCTCACAATAACCATCCAGCCCATAGAGTATTTTGATATCAAATCATTTTAAATTCAAAACATTCCAACTCAGGGTTCGTAAATAACCCGAAAGAATGGATATTTTCTCAAGAGAGCAATTGAATTATAGGAACAATAATGAAAAAAAACTGGCATAATAAGAGTAATTGCAGCGAAATATAAAACAGTTAACTATTCTTAACTTAGAATAGGAACGAAGAAATATTTGCAATATTTTAAAGGAAAGTTCAGGAATACTTGCCTCAATTGATAATCCTCTGATCTTTAACTAGCTGCCATATCACTCAGTCCTATTGCATCTATATTTTCTTTACAGGCTACTTAACCTTTCTTATCATTTACTCCCTTAGGTTTATCTTTGTTCTGAATCCACTCGTTTCATTACTATACTCTATCAGGCTTTACTTCTACAATCTCTATCTGGCTTTGAACGTCTCGCACTATGCGGATCTATCACAAATAATACAATTCAATGAACTGATAATATATAATTATCTAGTCTATATATTTATCCATATCGTCTACCCGCCCGATAATAACAGATAAGGATCACATCTCATCCAGATAACGTTTAAAAGGCATGTTGACTCACAATTCAGATAACACGTATACATAAGTCACATAATCATGTTATTCACATAACATATAATCACGTAATTCATATAGCACATAAGTTGAATCGTCAAAAGATAGGTCTCGATGCATCTATAATTGAAATTGGGTCAAAAAGAGTATTTTATCGATCAATAACTGACTTGAAATGATTCATAAAACAAACACCCTTTTGATATCAAAGAATTTAGGTTTCAAAAGTATTTTTATTGATATCAGAATATTTTTTTGAGTCTAGAGGCATTCGTTTCGCATTAAACGGACGAACGGTTGATTTATTATGAATTTTTGAACATTTTTCGGAATTAAAATGGGTCTCCGAATCATTTTATAATTTAATAATAGGGTTCGAATACCCAAATATGACTTTAGAATAATTTTATAATAATTATCGAGCCTTGGAAATAATTTAAAATAATATTTAAAGCTCGAAACTATTTTCTGTAATTATTAAATCAAAAGTGAATAATTAAATCTAATTACATAATTAATTAAAATTAATTAATAACTAATTAAATTAATTAATCAATTAATATTTAAATTAATTAACTCATTAAATAATTAATTATCAACTAATATTAATTAATTAGATAATTAAGATTTATTTTTTAACGTAATAAAATAATTTTCAGAAATTAAATACTATCCATAATTAATTAATTAAAACAAATTATAATTAACTAAATCAAATTCTGGATTTTTGAAAATAATTAGGAAAATAATTTTCTGGAATTTAAGATAATTTAGTTATTAATTAACTAAATTGGTTTGAATTTAAAATCAAATTTTTAGAATTTTAAAATGAATTTCAAAAATTTTTAAAATAAAAATTGTAGAAACAGGTTTTGGAAATAAGGTTGTCTTCAACCTTGGATCATAGGCGGCAGCGGCTGGTGGCAAGGTGACCGGAACCGGACGAACTCGTCGCCGACAACTGGGTTACCCAGAAAATTCGGCAGACGGTTGGCCGAGTTCCGGCGATTCAACGCCGACCAGAACCCCCACTAATCCATCCTGTTTTGATCTTAAATTCATCCTTGTACTCCTAGGAATACATAAACACCTCCAAAAGTACCGAATCATCGTTAAACCACTAACTCTGGTGAATTCGAAGCCAAAATTCGATGATATGATCGAAAAAGTTTGATTTTAACGAAAGCGATACCAAACTCATCAACTAATAGCTTAAATCAAAGCTGAGAACATTTAAAATCTAAAGAAACTATCTATATCACCAAATAATAACTAACCAAGCTGAAAAATCAAATCAAAATTCGGAGAAAACACTTAACATCGACTTAACACTTCCGAGGGTTAAACAACTACAATTTATACACCAATCAATTGCAAACTCCACTATAAAGCTTATTTAAGCTTCAAAATCAACAAACGATTCGTAAATAAAAAAGCCCCAATTTCAACATAAACCCTTATTTACAAAATTAACAATTTACCTATCGTTCGAATTATTTGATGGCATCAACATAAAGAGCATGAAAATCTGAGCATTTTGGTTACTCATACTTCAAAAATTGAGATCTGCATCATCCTCAAATTTGATTTTGATTCTCAGAACTCTTGAAGAACACCAAGAACAACTTTTTAAAGAATTTTCAGAAAATCAAACCTTAATTACTATATGTTATTGAACTCAATTTTTGACATATAATATACCAAATTGATCAGAAAAATATTACCTATATGATGGAATCATCAAGTCATATCAACAACATCAAGAACAATTTTTCATAATTTAATCTTTAAATAATTCGAATTAAAACAAATAAATCAGAAAAATACTATAACTACTGCATAAAAACGAATGATTGATTATGAAAGTATTTTTTGAGAGCTTCGTTTTGATATATTACACGCCTGAATCGGAGTTCGGTAACATCCTCGTTCGTGCGTTTATCCTCAGGAACGTATCGGTTTCTAGGATTTTTCTCTGTATTTACTGTATTCGTATTGGTTGCAAATGAATAAACGAAATAAATGAAATAAGAAATAGGCTATTTATATTTATGGAATATTGGTTCATTTTGGATCGTTTTGGATCGTTAAATTAATTACTTAGCCGCGAAGTAACTGCGAAAATGATCCGATTTAATACCCGTATTGGATAATTATCCAAACCGGGCTTTTTATAAAACACTTTATACGAAAATAATGTAATAATATCCGTCTTTCGAGAATACGAGTTTTGTTGATTTACCGAAATGATTATCGTGTCGAAAATCTTGCGCCAGGCCACGCACGGGTCAAACCGTAATCCGGATCAAAAAAGTCAAAACACGGAAAATGTCCAAGATTACCAGATTAGGTTAGGAAGGAGTATTCGGAAGAGTTTCGAGTTGTAAAAACGTAAAAACGGTTGAAGTTGGATGATTCCCGTCTTTATAAAATAATTTTGTAATTATTCAGAAAATAATTAAGAAATTCATAAATCATCATAAAATCATATAACACTTTAAAAATTACCAGATTAATACCTTAATTATCTATATTTTATTCTGGACATATTAAAATTAACATACTCACATTTTATTATATACAAACATCCAAATATTATTATCAATTATCAGATAATTCATCAAAAGTTCATATAATATTCACATAATAATCATATATTGATAGAAATAATTACACGATATTTCTCGGTGTTACATCCTTCCCCCCTAAAAGGATTCTGTCCTCAGAATCACGCTAAGGAATAATACTGATACTTTTAAAGTATATCACTTTCATTTTCTCAGGTTAATCTCTCAACCTTATAATTTTTCCTAACTTTAACGTATAATATCAATCTTTCCTTAATAGCCTCTCGCTAACATTATATTATATTTGTTGCTTGTATAACTCAATTCAACTTTCCATCTCCTATATATAATGGAGCTAACTTACTCCTTCCGAATATATACATATAAACGCCCTATGAATTCGCTATACGGGTAGCGGTGAAGCCAACTTACTTCTATTTACCCTGTCTATTTTACAGCCTCAAAAGGATCAGCATAACGCATATAAATTTTTCTTTTTCTTTCTAAATCTAATAATTCGCGCTTATGAACATTTCCAACTGTTACTCATCATCGAACCTCGTCCCCATATGTTTCTTCGTTCACATAACCTAATTTGTAATCGTTTCCCATCACATTCGAAGCTCTTTAATCGTTCCCGTAATCTTCTTCTTTATCTGCAGATGATGTACTGAGATCATGGCGTATTTGATTTCTGACGTTGACTATGATATTTTTCCAATTACCTTACTTATAATTTCTCAGGTCTCATTACTTTAATCACCACTCAACGGTCTCTTGTATTTTCCATCCGTCTGCGCCCGATATACCGAGCTCATGGCGTCTAATGCTTCGAAATATTCTAAATCTATTCAAAACTAAAAATTAAAAGAAAATCTCGACAATTGCATTTAACTCACCACTTTGTAGTATACTTCAATTTCTTTTCAATCACTATCAGGTATATTTATCGAGCGAGAATCTTTTACTATCTGAAAGGAAATATTAGTTTGGAATGGAATGAATCATAACTTTATTCAAAACCGAACTCTTGGTACTAATACTTATTTTATTGTCATATCAAATTAGATATTAATACGAACTTTGATGCTCACAACATTCCATACTGAAGTCAACATCAATCATCTTTATTAATACCACCTTTAATATCTAACAACAAAGTGAGTATCAGCATTATCTAGAAACCGGATCAAACCTGTTATTCAATTTCTAAATTTCCCAATTCCTTTATCCCCTTCCCAGCAATCTTAGTGATATTCACTCTTTCTTTTCTTCTCAAGACATCTGTTCCTGAATGGATCTTTCTTGATTGGTAATGAACCATTCTTCCATAGCTCATAATTAATTATAACCAGAGTTCATACCTTTGAAGCTTAGAACGCAGTTGCTAATCTTTCACCCTTCGCATGCATATCTTCAAGTGTTCACCTGATCTTAGTTCTTGAATGGGCGAGGATGTTGTTAATAAATACAATTACACTATCCAATTACTCGTTATACACTATGTTTATTTAATCTTCAGACTTACAATTTCTGATTACCGATGCGTGACTTCATACCTCTCTTCTCTTTTCTCCATAATCATTTTTTTGTATAGCGTGAAGTACTCTTTATTTTATTATTCTTGCATTCCACATTTATGAAGTTTTCCTTCACTCAATATCTCATTCCTACTGGGTTATATGATACAGGGCTTTTGATACCATATCGACTTCGTATAGTAACTGATGAAAATTCTTACTCATTTCCCGAGGTAACCTTGGTAAATGATTCGTTAGAACCTTCGGAGCTTTGCTTTATTTCTAAAGAATTCCGATATGAGATTCATTGTAACGTTCTTCTTTAACAGTTCCCCACCAATACCTTGGTTTAATCTCCCCTGTTTACACGCATTATTTGAATGAAATTTCTATCTTCAATTATCGGCGCTTCACTTCATTTTCCTATCAGTTCTGACACAGCTGACGTTCACAACTTGCTTATATCCTAGACTATTTTATAAAATTTCTTTATCATCCTTTTGATTTCACTTCCTTTCTTATTTAGTTCTTCATTCTCATTACTTATTAACTCTTTTAACATAAGGAATGTTTTTTTTCTTGATAATATTAATATGTGCATTATTAGCTAATCCATTTATGAAGTTAATAAAAGGCTTTTATTTATAATATTTAAGTTCTTACTGACAGAATTATCAAAATTTATCAATAGTTATTTTCTTAGCCTCACTTAAATCATCATTGATCGCATATTTGGCTTTTTTCCAATTGATCAACATTTTTTTTCATGAGTTGACATGCGGACTTCGTTAGTCTTCGTCTTACATCGGATACTTGGATTCGTGAGCTTTCTCAAACTTTTATTCACCGCCATTCGATATGGGTATACTTTCAAGTCCTTCCTGGAATGCTATTACAGATAATAGAATCTCTTTGCTTTATCTTCACCCTTCAGTTCTTGAAAATATTCGTCTTACTAGCATGTACCAATTAATTTATGTTCCTCTTGTTTATCGATAAGGGCGTATTCATCTAGATAAAATCTCGCACATGACTGCAGTAACATCACGCTAATTCTACTAAACGTTCAATTTCTACTAATGACATCACTTCCTTCAACTTGTTAACCGCTTTAATTTCGGATCTGAAAATCATGTTAGATCTTGACTCAATCTAATTGGAATCGATCTCCATTTAGCTAACCATCAGTTGGTAAAGTTGATCAATTAACTCTTTTAACTGATCACTTAAACCAGTGTTGACTAGCTAACTGGAATCAAAGACCAATTATATAAAGTCGGTTTGGGCATAATAACTTTCTCAAGAACCGAGATCGCAGTTATTTGGAGTACTGACAAGAACGATAATATACTTCGTTATCCTTACATGTAGGGTAATTTTTGAAAATTTGGGCAGCACTTCCCCTATATCATTGACTACTAGTCAGACTCAAGCCGACACCATCAATTTACAAAATCATCCACAATCTTATCCATCCACCTCCATCAACCAAAGTCTTCCATTCACCATAATTCAAATTATATCATTCTGACCAGTATTTGTATGATTAATTGGCATAACAGATATCTTTTTGAAATGGGACTAAGTTCTTAAACCAACAATGATTAATATAACCATACTTTTCTCAGTTCTTTCAGAATATTATAAAATTTTATTTCACAAGTCTTTTAACTTATCTCTTACCATTACTAATTGGGTAGAGTTACTTTTGAAAATTATGCCGCATCCTTCAACGAACTACCCCAATCCTCCTTCTTTGACGATACACACTCAATTTCATTAGTGAGTTCGTTAATCTTTTAATAACCACGCAGGGTCTTAATTATCATCATCACAATCGGGTGAAAACTTCATCATCAGTTCGTTATTTCTCAAAAGGTCTCGCAGTCGAATCACCATTACTTTATCTCCACTTATATTCCCGTATCGAACTTTCGTTACCGACCCGGTTATGGGTATTAAATTCACCATAACTTATTTACTCAAGGTAGAGAACTTTATAATTTCTTGAAGAATACGTTCAAAATTTGTTTGTAATTAAGATTTCTTTGATCTTGACTCTTCACGACAAATATCTTTCCGCGACGAAGGGATGCTTCACATATTAATTGCCTGTTTGAGTCCGTGTTCAAAATTCCCTTGATCTCCGATTGTTGTCCCGACATTCGTTCGCTTTGCATACAGCCTTACTTCCTTATTTTATAACTAATTTATTTGTTACGGTTCGCTACCCATTCATTTCACATCGAAATCATCTGATTTGAAGCGCGTCATATTAATGCAATCTATCGTACTGATGAAATCCTCGTAATATGAACAACTGTCTGACTTGATGTTTTCGCCACATCCATGTTATCGATGAATTCTTTCTTTCTTACCCGCAGATGTCCACCATTTATCGGTTTGCAGTCGTATCTATGTTTTTTGTATGATTCCACGTGCCACACTATTTCATTTTTTTTGAAATCGTCAGAGAACAGAATCTACGCAAGAGGAGAGTTTGCGAATATGACTTTGATTGAAAACTGAATAAGGAATAACAATGCCACAAACGATTGGGAGAATTCGTAAATCAGGAAATTAAAGGAAGAAGAATGAGTGAAGATTTAGATATGAATGAGACAACCATATTCGTACTCAAGATGGCCAGTCTTTCATACTATATGGCATACAGTACATGATTAGGTTGCGTCCCACCCGACTCTTCATCATTTCGACAAAGCGTCATACCACAACACTATTTGTCTCAATCAGGAATCGGTAATTTGAGAAGAGAAATAATTCAGAAGGAATACAAAAAAAAAAAATTCGTCTTCGCCTCATATGATTTATCCACAGAAGAAACTCATACGTATTCAAGAATCAAGAAGAGCATATTCTATCGTATTAAGAGAAATAATGTCGATGTTGATCACCTTCTACGCTTCACCTAGGTATGCCTTCAGAAACCAGTCGAATGAGAGATTCACGGTTTAGGTCACATTATAACTTCAAAATATCGTCTGGAATTGCCTCCATATTAAATGCTTTAATGATTCGATCATAATCGCGTCCCTACGAAATTTATAATTATTACTTCTAACTTCTTCTATGCCACGTAGAATAACAATCGATCCTGCAACGCTTCAATTTTTTCGATTAGGAGTATTATCCTTTGCCAATCGTCTAAAAGAGTCTTCTATTTTCTTCAATCATCCTTTGTCCATTCGAATTACAAATCTTGTTAAATTTTAATAATTTCATGAATTGGGTAAATAATATTTTAACATGTTCATTCAATTGTTGGTATTATTTAAACAAAGATTACTTTCGTCTTTCATGAAAACTTTAAATTTTCTCCCTGCTGGGGGGGGTCTACTTACTCCTTCGAACTAACAACACTGAGTATATATCCATTCTTCTTCTGTTTATAATAACAAGAACTTAAATAGTAATTTGACAACCAAATTGTAAAACTCGTTTCATGCAAAAATCTTCTGAAAGTTGATTAAGAAAATCTTCTTCGAAATCTCATTTTAATATTTTGGATAATCAAATATTTGGTCATCATTACTATATAAGTTACTTGCTATTCTCTTGATCCACTAATGAAATATCTAATTAAAGGAATGCCCATATAAGGGTCTCTCCATTCTGGTACATCTTCTACTTTTCCTTGGACTCTGCTCACAGTTATTAGTCGGCGAAGTTTCATTTACTATTGTATATCATTTATTCACAATTCTACCGCAATGCTGACATCTGGTACTATCTCTAACAATCTTGCCATCGTTCTTGACGCTATGCTTACAACCACGCAGGCGATTCGACGTTCTGTCTACAGATAGGGTCGCATCTTCTCTCTAGCCTTACCTATACCTGGTAAGGTAAATATCATTCTTCCGCAGCGCCCGGTATGTGATGATAATTTTTTCGCGACGGTGGTGCCTTTGCAGCTTGCAACCTTGGCCCTTCATCAGCTTCCATCAACTTGAGCGTGGAGCTCGTTCTATTATCTAATTCTAAGTTAAATCATACCAAAGCTCACCTAGCCTCTCTTTCACAAGTTCTCACAAGAATAAATCGCATTTTCTTTAAAACCGCATGAAACGTAGGGTAACATATCCAGTCTCCAGTCGATCTATCGATTCCTCATTACTGTAGGATCGGAGAACTCAATATACCTATAGCGTTGCGATATTCGCCTTACACTTCCCTCAACAATTCTAGCTTACCAATTCTGTATTGGACCTACTAGTCCTCACTTGCACTCAATTCGAACTTAAAATGAGTATGTCTAGGGTCTTTCCTATCTCATATGGCCTATCACTCCTATCTTACCCTCACCTTTTCTTATTTCAATGACCAATAACCTGTAGCTCTGGTACCAACTTGTAACAACCCAAATCTGGGGTCAAGATTTGGTGTTACTCAACAATCTTTACATAACATAAAAGAATATTAAATTAACCCCTTGAATCTGGATCATTTACAGGTTATGGTATGAAACAAGAATCTAACCTTCTACAATTTACAACCACTACAATACGAGTGTAAATACCTTTATGCTAACGTCCTTGTCATATTTTTATAATATCTTTGTCCTCTCGCAGCGGAGAACTCTCTAGCTTCTGCTGTCTAACAAAATCTATTCACTTTTAACTTTATCTGCTTCTGAAAGAAATAAGAATTTACAAGGCAAGAGTGAGCCAAAATTGCCCAACAAGTATATAATTTGAGTTTCAAGCATTAGTATCAAAGGAATATTTCCGGATAAAATCTTTAAAATTTTTTTAACAATTCTATTTATTTGAGTGAGTTGAGCGAATAAACGTAGGTTGTCACCAGGCCTTTAATTATAAGTCCAAAAGTGACAAGCGATCCCCCGATTTATCTCCTGAATCAGGGTTTTGTCCGATTTTTTTGGAATTATAAAACTTTCGAGAGAGAGAATGCCATTAATGGCGATCACCAACAAATTAGATTGGACACTAAAACTAACATATGCACAATAACCTCCTGATCAGTCAGGATATAGTGCGGATTTATACTCAACTATATAGTTCCATTCAGGTGCGTAGGCATTATCGCCCAAGGGTCCGGTCCATCCCCGGCCCATAGGGTATTTTGATATCAAATCATTTTGAATTCAAAACATCCCAACTCAGGGTTCGCAAATAACCCGAAAGAATGGGTATTTGCTCAAGAGAGCAATCAAATTGTAGGAACAATAATGAAAAGAACTGGCATAATAAGAGTAATTGCAGCCAAATATAAAACAGTTAACTATTCTGAACTTAGAATAGGAACGAAGAAATATTTATAATATTTTAAAGGAAAGTTCAGGAATACTTGCCTCAATTGATAATCCTCTGATCTTTAACTAGCTGCCATATCACTTAGTCCTGTTGCATCCGTATTTTCTTTACAGGCTACTTGACCTTTCTTATCATTTACTCCCTTAGGTTTATCTTTGTTCTGAATCCACTCGTTTCATTACTATATGATATCAGACTTTACTTCTACAATCTCTATCTGGCTTTGAACGTCTCGCACTATGCGGATATATCACAAATAATACTATTCAATGAACTAACAATATATAACTGTCTAGTCTATATATTTATCCCTATCGTCTACCCGCCCGATAATAACAAATAAGGATCACATCTCATCCAGATAACATTTAAAAGGCATGTTGACTCACAATTCACATAACATGTATACATAAGTCACATAATCATGTTATTCACATAACATATAATCACGTAATTCATGTAGCACATAAGTTGAATCGTCAAAAGATAGGTCTCGATGCATCTATAATTGAAATTAGGTCAAAAAGAGTATTTTATCGATCAATAACTGACTTGAAATGATTCATAAAACAAATACCCTTTTGATATCAAGAATTTAGGTTTCAAAAGTATTTTTATTTAAATCGGAATATTTTTTTGAGTGTAGAGGCGTTCGTTTCGCATTAAACGGACGAACGATTGATTTATTATGAATTTTTGAACATTTTTCGGAATTAAAACGGGTCTCCGAATTATTTTATAATTAAATAATAGGGTTCGAATACCCAAATATGACTTTAGAATAATTTTATAATAATTATCGAGTCTTGAAAATAATTTAAAATAATATTTAAAACTCGAAACTATTTTAGGTAATTTACATAACTAAATCTAATTACATAATCAATTAAAATTAAATAATAACTAATTAAATTAATTCATCAATTAATATTTAAATTAATTGACTAATTAAATAATTAATTATCAACTAATATTAATTAGTTAGATAATTAAGATTTATTTTTAACTTAAAAAAATAATTTTCAGAAATTAAATACTATCCATAATTAATTAATTAAAAAAATTATAATTAACTAAATCAAAATTAAAATAATTTTCTGGAATTTAAGATAATTTAGTTATTAATTAACTAAATTGGTTTGAATTTAAAATCAAATTATTAGAATTTTAAAATGAATTTCAAATAATTTTTAAAATAAAAATTGTAGAAACAGGTTTTGGAAATAAGGTTGTCTTCAACCTTGGATCACAAGCGGCAGCGGCTGATGGCAAGGTGACCGGAACCGGACGAACTCGTCGCCGGCAATTGGGTTACCCAGAAAATCCGGCAGACGGTTGGCCGAGTTCCGGCGATTCAATGCCGGCCAAAACCCCCCACTAATCCATCCTATTTTGATCTTAAATTCATCCTTGTACTCCTAGGAATACAGAAACGCCTCCAGCATTATGGAATCATCGTTAAACCACCAACTCCGGTGAATTCGAAGCCAAAATCCGATGATATGATCGGAAAAGTTCGATTTTAACGAAATCGATACCAAACTCATCAACTAATAGCTTAAATCAAAGCTGAGAACATATAAAATCTAAAGAAACTATCAATATTATCAAATAATCACTAAACACGCTGAAAAATCGAATCAAAATTCGGAGAAAACACGTAACATCGACTTAACACTTCTGGGGGTTAAACAACTACAATTTATACACCAATCAATTGAAAACTCGACTATAAAGCTTATTTAAGCATCAAAATCAATAAACGATTCATAAATCAAAAAGCCCCAATTTCAACATAAACCCTAATTTACGAAATTAACAATTTACCTATCGTTCGAATTATTTGATGGCATAAACAGAAAGAGCATGAAAATCTGAGCATCTGCATCATCCTCAAATTTGATTTTGATTCTCAGACCTCTTCAAGAACACCAAGAACAACTTTTAAAGAATATTCAAGAAATTAAACTTTAATTACTATATGTTATTGAACTCAATTTTTGACATATAATATACCAAATTGACCAGAAAAATATTACCTACATGATGGAGTCATCAAGTCATATAAAAAACATCAAGAACAATTTTTCATAATTTAATCTTTAAATAATTCGAATTAAAATAAATAAATCAGAAAATACCTTAATTACTGCATAAAAACGGATGATTGATTATTAAAGTATTTTTCGAGAGCTTCGTTTTGATATATTACACGCCTAAGTCGGAGTTCGGTAACGTCGTCGTTCGTGCATTTGATCCTCAGGAACGTATCGGTTTCTAGGATTTTTTTCTGTATTTACTGTATTCGTATTGGCTGCAAATGAATAAACGAAATAAATGAAATAAGAAATAGGCTATTTATATTTATGGAATATTGGTTCGTTTTGGATCGTTAAATTAGTTACTTAGCCGCTAAGTAACTATGAAAATGATCCGATTTAATACCCGTATTGGATAATTATCCAAACCGGGCTTTTTATAAAACACTTTATACAAAAATAATGTAATAATATCCCGTCTTTCGAGAATACGGGTTTTGTTGATTTACCGAAATGATTATCGTATCGAAAATCTTGCACCGGGCCACGCACGGGTCAAACCGTAATCCGGATCGAAAAAGTCAAAACACGGAAAATGTCCGGAATTACCAAATTAGGTTAAGAAGGGGTTTTCGGAAGAGTTTCGAGTTGTAAAAACGTAAAAACGGTTGAAGTTGGATGATTCCTGTCTTTATAAAATAATTTTATAATTATTCAGAAAATAATTAAGAAATTCATAAATCATCATAAAATCATATTACACTCCAAAAATTACCAGATTATTACCTTAATTATCTATATTTCATTCTGGACATATTAAAATTAACATACTCACATTTTATTAGATACAAACATCCAAATATTATTATCAATTATCAGATAATTCATCAAAAATTTATATAATATTCACATAATAATCATATATTGATACAAATAATTACACGATATTTCTCGGTGTTGTATACGACCATAGCTTTCCGGAGGCTGTTGTGAGGGCAAGCTCAAATTTCTTAGTTGTAGAGTAATTCAACTCTTCTCCATGGAGTACTTTCCTAACATAGTAAATGGGATTTTGAAGTTTTCGTTCTTCCCTTACCAGAACTGCACTCACAACTTGTTCAGATATCGCGAGGTATAAATAAAGGGTGTCCTCCGGACTAGGTTTGACCAGCAACGGGGCCTCAGTCATGTACTTCTTTAGCTGTTCAAAGGCCTCTTGGCTGTTAGATTACCACTCAAAATTTTGAATAAAGGCATGCCTTTGTCTCCAAACTTGGAGATAAACCTCCCTAGGGCTGCGATTCTTCTTGTCAGCTTCTGAACGACCTTGATGGAGTGTGGTGGCTCCATGTCTAGGATGGCTTTGATCTTGCTGGGGTTGGCGTCGATTCCCCTCTTCGAGACCATGTGACCCAAATATTTTACAGACCCAACACCAAGAGCACACTTGGTGGGGTTTAATATCATCTTGTGGTGCCTCAACATTTTGAATGCCTCTATGAGATGATTAATATGATCGGCCATGGCTAGGATTTTGACTAACACATCATCAACAAAGACCTCCATGATCTTCTCTATTAAGTGGAAAAATATCTTATTTACCAACCTTTGGTAAGTAGATCCTGCTTTCTTAAGTCCAAAAGCCATAACAAGATAACAAAAGACACCAAAATTACTTATGAAAGATATCTTTGAGGTGTCATCTTTGTGCATTTTGATCTGATTATAACCGGTGAAACCATCCATGAAACAAGAATTACAGAAGGGGGGTTGAATGGAATTCTTGAAACTTTTTCTTGGTTTAAAAGTGTTCTAACTTAATATATATATATATATATATATATCTGTGTGAATTGATTTGCAAAGTGCGGAATAATAACTTGGAATGAATCAAAACACAAGTAATTAAAAACACAAGTCTTTAAAAACTTTCTGGTGGATTTAAATGTATCCACCGGAGATATATAATATATCAAGAGAACTCTGTGTAGCAAGATTTGCTCACAGCTGCTTACAAATGTGAACAACTAAGTTTACAGAGAAACGCTAAGAATACAGCTTACAAATGTTTCTCTGAGAATTTTCTTGCTTAGTGTTCTTGTTGTTCTATTTGCTACTTCTTGGTTTATATATCATCAAGATTACAAAGTAATAAGATAAGATAATAAAACAAAACATATCAAGTCTAATACTATGCTGCTTCATTACTCTATTCCAACATCTTTAAATATCTTCATAATAACATGGAAATGGCAATGCTTATTTGTTCTCTAAAACCCAGTTGAATAGGCTTCCACATTCCTTTTGCATACACTCGACACATGTGGATGTGTTGTCACTGTCAACTGATGTTTAAATTGAATATCCGTCGGGTACATGATTATCCGTCGGGTTTCCTTGTTGATCATCCGTCGAGTGGCATTATTGTTTATCCGCCGGGTAGCTATCTGGCACTTGACTTCATTTCATTTATACAGAATTACAAGACATCATCTATGTACAATTAATCAACCTATTCTGCATATCTAAAAAATCAACATGACTTGAGTGCTACTACAGAATCTAAACAAGGTGTATGTAGAAATATGCTACAAACTCATTATTACACAAGCTACTCACTCGATGGATAATTGATCATCATCCGTCGGGACTATATTGAGTCATCCGTCGGGACTATATTCCTTATTCGTCGAGTGCTATATTTTTCACTAAGTAAAATCTACTAAGGTGTTTTGTTAATGAAATTATCAAGTTCACAACATATCCACAACAATCTCCCCCAATTTATGTCTACTGGAATTGTAGCCATAAATTAAGAGAAACTTGATGATAATAAAACACCCTAAAAATAAAACTTTAAAAGTATGTAGATAACTGTAAAGTGCTTCAAATAACAAAATACACAAAGATTAGCTCACAGTCATTTTCAAGGTGCTCCTTTAGCCTGAGCAGATTAATCTAATTCCCTGAAGGTCTGGATCTCTTTCCAAGCTTTCTGTTGTTTTCTTCTATCTGATTTTGGAGCTGTCTGTGGAATTCCAGTTCATCAGATTCTAAGAGATTTAGATTTTCTTGCATTTCCAAAAGAGTCTCATTGCTAGAGATGCTCAATTGGTCTTCTAATCTGAAAAATCTTCTAACTCCTTTATCATCCATGAACTTCATCAGCCAGTAGGGCCTTAAATGCACTCTTCTCCCTGTGTAAGGAATAGTTAGAGTCTTTGGGAGTGCATCTTTAGCTCTAATACTCCTCAGTTCTTCAATCTTCTTTAGAACAAGTATTCTTGCAGTTACATTGAATCCAAAGTTCTTCTTAAATGATGAATAAACCTTTATCAGAACAGATTGGCTTTCTTGAAGGATCCTGTGAAGTGGCCATTGAATCTCCCTTCCTCCCTTGTACTTGAAAACTAATCTTTCAGGTAGATTCCTGTAGGCATCAATCCCTCTAACTTCTTCCAGTTCATCTAGATAGAGATTTAGATCAGAGAATTCCTTGATGTCACATAAGTACATGTAATCTCCCTTGTTGACTTTGGATTGAGCTTTGATTAAAGATTTGGATTTGAGAGGGGACAGCTTCACTTTCTTGACTGCTCTTGACTTTGTTCATTTTGGCTTGTTAAGGATTTGCAAATTGAAGTCAGGAAATGGTAGACTTTTCCAGTCTATTGGTTCATCCTTAGGCACAATAGGTTCACCATGAATGTTCTTGTAAGGATCCACCACCTTAATGTCTTCAAATACCACTGAGGGTTTTGATGCTAGAGTTATAGTTGAAATGGATTCCTTGGGAAACTGATCCTCCAATTCCTTACCAACAAAGTTCAATTTCCTTTTGGTTCTTTTGGCCAATTCCTTGTATCTGTGAGATTTCTTCTGTTGTGGTTCAACTTGCTTCTTTGGATCTTGAGATTCAGTGATTTCAGATGGCTGAGCAGGAATTTGTTGTGTTGGTTTCACAGCTTGTAGCTTGGCCAAGATAGCACCTTGCTCTTTCTTTTATTTAACCTTTTTAGCATCTAGAGCAGCTTGCTTCTTTTCTTGCTTCAATCTTGCCTTTTCTTCTCTCTTTGCTTCAGCAAATTGAGGATGTCCAGCCACCACACAAATCTTTTTACCATTCCTCAAAACTTTAGCAATTCTCCTTTTCAAAGCTGAATCAGCTGGATCTTTGTAGAAGGCAATGGATCTTGACAACAGTTTCTTCTCATCAGGCTTAGGTGTCTCATACACTGTGTCCAAAGAGTTCTTTAGTGAGGTTTTTGAATAGTTCACCCTTGGCTTCAAAAGTACTTCAGCCTTTGGAGATTTGATGCAGGATGGATGTCCTCTTTCTAGATAGTTCATGCTCATTTCATTCACAGAGATTTTCCTGATTTGAGAGTGATAAATGGGTGACTTTTCTGGCTTCTTTTGTGACGCCCTCCAAACCCGGGGTCTAGATTTGGGGGTCACTCGCCAATAAACTAAAATAAAATAATTACAGCAGAATAATATAATAAATACGACCCCTTTTACCTGCACTGGATCGATCACAGGTTATAGTATGGAACAGGCACTACTACAAATCAAGTGTTATTACAAACCATAGTCTAATTAGTTTTACAACTTATTCAAATTTTATTACAAACCTCTAGACTAATTAAGTATCCCAAACTGTCTACCTGGAAACACACCAACTATTTACAAACACATAACCTCTGGTCAGACCTGGAACTTAAGCTTGCCCTGGCCTAGCTGAAAGAATCAAGATAAGAAACAAGTATGAGCGAAAGAAATGCTCAGCAAGTAGTAAATAGCTTATGATTTGGAATAACAACAGTATATCTGATGAACAAAACCAACTACAATAACTGAACAGTATCAAAACTGATATAAATTTGATAATAAACAACATTTGCAATATATTATGTTTTGGGATTGGAATCCTCGAACGACGGTGTGTTGCCGCCGGTGATCAGCCGCGGAGCAACACCGGTATGCCGAAGCATATCCAACTAAACAAAGGTACCCAAGGCCCATATCGGCCTAGCAAGGTGTTATATCCCGTATAACACATAGCTCACACTGGACCGCCGCCACGGCCTCTTACGCAACCATCCAACCCATAAAAACAATTTTTCCGTCAATGGAGTCGAATCAAATGACATCCTTAACCACATAACTCCCCATTTCTCATGGTCCGGAGTTTTCTCAACAACCAATGGCGAAATAACCAGAACAATTAGTTATTCGCTAATCTCAATTCAAAGCTTCACTGTATAGAGTAAGTTATAGCGAAATGTAAAATATTTAATTATTCTGAACTTAGAATAGTAGAGAAATTGAAAGAATAAAGTTCAGAGTCAATATCGATTGAATGATAAATGAAGATATAGGTACTTGCATAATATAATTCAAAATAACGTCACTTGAACAATAAGTGAAGTTAGGGATACTTGCCTGGTATGCTCGATAACCTCTTACTATAACTTTGCTTATAAATGCTGGCTACTATCTCCGTCTAACACTTGATTGCACTCCTTGCTACTTGATTCTATAAACAAAAGAACTATCTTAATTGACAGAACTAAACTCAATCGACGTAACTATACGTCTTGACATCTACCCGATCGTATATAACTAACATGGCATTTTAAAACTGTAACAGATAGCATATATATCACGTAACACGTAATCATGGTATTCATATAACACGTACTCACATATTTCATGTGACACATAAGTCAGATCATTAAGGGGTACGTCTCAGTGCGTTCAGAATGAAAATCAGTTCAATATTAGCATTTACCGATCAAATACCGACTTAAGCTGATACACAAATCAAATGAGATTGCAATATAAAAGAAATTAGGTCTCAAAAGTATTTTTATTGGAAGCGCAATATTTTTTCTGAGTCTGTACGCGTTCGTTTCGTATTAAACGGACGAACGGTTTAATTATTATGAATAAAATAAGAAATAAATAGATTTAAATCAATTAATAATAATATTAATTGATTTTTAAATACCAAAATATAATTTTTAAAACCTTAAAATAATTTTTAGAAATTATTCGAATTAATTATAAGTAATTTACATTTATTTAACTATTTATAAATGAAATTAACTGATTAAATAATTTTTAATCAATTAATTGAATTCATAAATAATTAACTAAAATAATTTATAAATAATTAAATCAAATTAAATTTTTGAAAATAATAAAAGAAAATAATTTTAGGAATTTAAAATAATTAAGAAAATAATTTTTTAGAATTTAAAATAATTATTAAATGATTTTTGAAATTAAATAAATGATTTTCAAAAATAGAAAATGATTTTTTTTAAAATAAATAAAACAAAAAATCCCACAAACAAGTTTTGAAGCTGGGTTTTGGGAAATAAGGATCAAAACCGGGTCAGGGTATGGGGTTTTCGGGTCCTGCAAGAACCCTAACCGGGTCGGGTCAAAACCCGCCGGAAACTGGGGTTAAACCCAGAATCCGGTAGGTTCTGCCGGACTCCGGCCAGCCCAAGAACACTCTGGTTCACCCTGATTTCGAGGCCAAACAAGCCTAATTCGTTCTATAATAGGATTATCAACCCAGCAACCATAACCCTTCCCCAGTTCATCTTCCCCGGCCATTAAACAGTTAAAATCCGGCGAACTCGTCGGTTTTCCGGCGAGCTGCCCAGCAACCACCAAACTCAACATCATATAACTAAAAAAGAAGCTTGTAACGGAAATCATCAAATCATCAACAAAAATAACGGAAAATTTAATCGAAAATTCGACTTCCCAAATTGAATTCGAACTACCAATCTAAGTAATCGTTTGATACGTTTATATATACAAACAAGTTCAAAATCATCTCAGGAATCTATTTAAACTATCAAATCAAACAGAAAATCATCACAGATGAAGTACCCAATTCGAGTTCATATCGACGAAAATGAAAATCGCAAAATACCCAACCTTAGGTTGATATTCTGGTACCGAATTGAAGAGGAAACTCAGGGCTTTGATATGGGATCAATATCGGAACGAACGGATCAGAAATCAGTAGTCAATCAGTCGATTTGGCTCAAGAACGAACCCTAGAACCCTAAATCCCCAATTTTGATTTTTTCCTAAATTTTGGTTTTATTTTTAATAATTTCTAAAATAAAAATAAATAAAATACAATAAATCTGCTATTTATACTTATAACAAATTATATCCCCAAAATTATTCAAGGGTGTTTTTATACCTAAATTACAATAATTAAGCCCCAAAATAATAATTACGGGGAATAATTTTAAAATTGATAAAATATAAAATTAATGTCAAAATTTCCCAAAAATTGCGAATAATTCGAAAATACAAAAATAATGGGTATTTGAAATACGAATAATTTTATAAAAATGAAAACGCGGATTTTGTGGGGTTTGATGTCCCGGTGGGGTCCCGGTCCGTTGATTTTTGAAAAACGAAAACGATCCCTAAATTACCAGAAAATCCCGAAAACACGTAAAATACAATCAAACACGTATAAAATCAAATAAAACAGGTATCCTAATGAAGATGCTGATAATTACGCGTCCCGATTGCAGATAGATTCATATAATTGCAGTTTAAGCATATTTTAATCAACCGAAAAATTTCTGGCCCGTACAGAAACATACATAACAGTTATAACATCTCTTATCATAGCAACAATTACTTTAAATTTATAAAACACACAATATTTATTTATTTAACATATAATATTCACATAATTTTCCGGATATTACATCTTTGCTAGCCCAAAACTTCTTTTGAATGTCCTCATCAATTTTCTCCCAGTTGATTGGAATCAACTGCTCCTTTTCAGCTGCTCTTAAATTGGCTACTGTTTCATTTATCAGATCAATGCTATCTTTGGCAGGTGGCTTGGTGAAAGTAATTGAAGGAAAAATTACTTTGCTAACTTCAATGTTGAGCACCTAGATTTTGGCTTCCCCAACAGAGTTAAAGAAGGGGAATCAGGAATTTGTTGTGTTGGTTTCACAGCTTGTAGCTTGGCCAAGATAGTAGCTTGCTCTTTCTTTTGTTTAACCTTTTTAGCATCTAGAGCAGCTTGCTTCTTTTCTTGCTTCAATCTTTCCTTTTCTTCTCTCTTTGCTTCAGCAAATTGAGGATGTCCATCCACCACACATTTCTCTTTACCATTCCTGAAAACTTTAGTAATTCTCCTTTTCAAAGCTGAATCAGCTGGATCTTTGTAGAAGGAAATGGATCTTGACAACAGTTTCTTCTCATCAGGCTTAGGTGTCTCATACACTGTGTCCAAAGGGTTCTTTAGTGAGGTTTTTGAATAGTTCACCCTTGGCTTCAAAAGTACTTCAGCCTTTGGAGATTTGATGCAGGATGGTTGTCCTCTTTTCAGATAGTTTATGCTCATTTCATTCACAGAGATTTTCCAGACTTGAGAGTGATAAATGGCTGACTTTTTTGGATTCTTTTCTAGCCCAAACTTCTTTTGAATGTCCTCATCAATTTTCTCCCAGTTGATTGGAATCAACTGCTCCTTTTCAGCTGCTCTTAAATTGGCTACTGCTTCATTTATCCGATCAATGCTATCTTTGGCTGGTGGCTTGGTGAAAGTAATTGAAGGCACAATTACTTTGTTAACTTCAATGTTGAGCACTTTTTTCTCCCCCTCACTCCTAGAATTCTCTTTCCCCCCTTTTTGTTATCAGCAAGTTGAGTAGAGGAGGTCTGTGCAGCCACCAGTTTCTGAAGCAAGTCTGTCTATTGAGCTTGGTGTAGATGAATTGCTTTAAGAGATGCTTCCATTGCTGACATTCTTGTATCTAAGGCATCTATCTTTGTGGTAAGATCAGAATTTTTCCTGAGTTATCTCTTGATGTCAAGCATTGTGGCTTCTGGAAGTTTAGAGTCCATTTTATCATAATGGCCTTTTTCATCTCATCAATATCACCTTTGATAGTGTTGACATCTCGAGCATGTTGAAAACCTTGAATTTGTTGTAGTTGCAGAGAAGCAAGATGTGCTTGAAGGAGCTTTTTGGTGTTGGAATTTATGGTGATTTGAAGAGCAGAATTTGTATGATTTATGAGTTGAATCAGGGTTGTCTTGAAGTAGTGTTCACCACAGTACTTTGAAAATGCCCAAGATGGCATGCCTGATCTTGAACTAGAGCCTAGTTCTCCCCCTATGTCCAATGGCTCTTCTTCACTATCTCCACCTTCACCTCCAAAGAATTATTCTGAACCACCAGTCTCATAATCAACATCACCAGCTGTAGAGGGAAAAGTTGTGATGGCATCCTTAGCTCTTAGTATTGACTGTGTGGTGTGCACCAAGTAAAGCATCCTTTCTACATTGTCATTGCCATGTTCAGCTAGAAGTTGATATGCTGGAACAGGGTGAGTAAATGTCTCAGCATCAAGGGAGGTGGAATCTATAACAACTTGAGGTTGCTGAGATAGGACCTCCCTGTCTGCATCCTGGACATTCATTAACTCACTTACAATAACATCCACCATTATATCTTCAGTACCTGCTTTTGTCTCATTTTCTCTCTTTTGTTGCATCAAGGTCTCACCTTGGCTCCCCACCCTCACACCCTCACCTTCACCATCTAAGGTGGGACTCGTCACACTCTCTTTTGCCAATCCTGAAGAACCGGATTGCATATTTTCACTCTTTTCCTCTCCTTTTTCCTGGGAGCAACCCAGACTCTCACTCATAACATTCTCTTCCCTCAATCGTAGGAGTGATTGTACTACCACTAAGTCTTCTACACTTGAGATAATTGATGAAATTGGAAGCTGTGCAGAGACACTCGACATATAAGGGATATCCGTCGAGTTAGCAGTTTGACTATCCGACGGATAACTGCTGTTAAGCTTATCCGTCTGGATACAATCACTACTCGATGGATGAACAATATCCATCGAGAGAGTAGGAATAAATGAGTTTGGAGTGGAAACTATTGTGGACTCTGTGCAGATTGATGAAAATTTTGGCACAGATGTCTAAACAGTTCCTGAAAGAATTGACAAGTGAGCCAACAAATCATCCAAAAGATGATGCTCACTTGTACTAGATTTTGGCTTCCCCAATAGAGTTAAAGAAGGGAAATCAGGAATTGATGTGTTGATCATATCCACATCTAGAGAGTTTGTGGGAGAATTTGGTGTTTGGGGTGCTTCTATAACTAAAGATTTTGGTTGTGACTCCAAATTTATTGGAGCCACATCAATCTGACTTTGAAAAGGTGCAGTGACTGTGTCTTTAGCACCAGTTTGCACAGTGTGTGAACCCTGTGCATCCCCAAGGGTTTTTGGTTTTTTCTTTCTAGCATAGGTTTGGGGTGATCTTGTGTCCCTTACCCTTTTGGCCTGTGCTCTTGGCTGAGAGCTTTGTTCAATAGTCACATCCTTTTGGGAGCTAGCAATGAGCTTATTTCCTTATTAAGCACTGCAGTTTATTGGGAAACTGCAGTGTGGCTAGGCTGGGAAACACTCACCTCTCCAACTTTATCCTTAGGGTTTCTTTGATGTTCACCCTATCCCTCACCTACCTTACCCACCTTCACACTCCCCTCTTTAGGTTTGGTGGATTTTGCAACTAACATCTTTTGAGAGATGTCAGAGGGGGCTTTCTTTGACTTGGATTTAGAAATTTTGGATTTGGTAGCTTGGGTAGGCAACTGTTGGGTCATTGACACAGTTGCCATAGCTACACTAGAGTACAAAGAAATTTGTGAGGTTGGAAGAGTAGAGACAGATGAACTTACCTCACTTACCTGAGGTGCGTCCATTACATGGAAATAGAAGAGTGGCACCTCTTTGTGATGGTTTTCCCTGTTCAAATCTGTAATAATTCTTCTCTCTTGAACCCAACAACCTAGTTTGTGGGTTGGGTTCTCAAGCACAATTCCCTCAGAGAGGTGGTTAGCTAACATCATGAAAAATCTAGCATAGTAAACATTTTTACCCCTCTTATTTAACTCACCTAACTTAAACCCCAACTCAAAGAAAACAAGATCACTAAAGTTAAAGTACTTATCAATAACTAGCATGTAAAGCATGTTAAGCATGGAGATATTGACATAATCAAAATTACTGATTTTACCAGAGAATACCTTAGTAACTACATCACATAGATAACTCCATTCCTTCCTAAGACCCAACCTCCTAATTTCACTTAACTTATAAGTAGAGAGTGCATAGTTAATGGAGTTAAGCATATTAACAATGTCAATGTCTGTGTGTGGTGAAGTTACAGTATTATCATGAATTTTGAAATATGCTTTAACAACATCACTATTGATACATAATTCCTTACCTTTAATAGTGAGTGTGATGGTCTTATCAGTTGAGTTGTACACAGCAGTTGACCACATTTCTTCAACAACGTCACAGAAGATGGTGGGTGATTCTAGCATGGCATAGTTGAGTTTGCAGTTCTTCACAAAATCCATCATTTTGTGGGAGTCACCAGACTGTTGAATCCCCTTGTTTACTAGAGCCGTGAAGTTGTTCTTCTCATAGATGAATCCAGTTTGTGACATGATCTTGACGACTGGTGCCATTGTTAGAGAGTGGAAATTGCAGAGATAGAGATGATAATTGCTTTTGAGAAAGAGAGAATTTAGAGCATATGATTTGAGAATGATAAAATAAAGGCAATGAAAATGAATTAAGCTTTTATACTATCTCAAAAATAACGGTAAAAAATAATAAAGTAAAATAAAGTAACCAATAAGAATTGCCCAAAATAGCCGTTTAAAAATAAACTGTAAAAATTCCTTCAATTATCCGTCGTGTTATACTTGTAAACTGTAAGTATACTCGATGGATAAAGTTCAGGGAAATAACGGCTAAGATTCAGACAATTCGACGGATGAGGATAAATCAGTTATCCGTCGAGTTATAAAATATTCCAGAAAAGTAATTGATTTTATTAATAAAATGTATATCGACGGATGATCAAACTCGATGGATAATGATCATCCGTCGAGATGTAAATTTTGACTTAGCCAAAATTTCATCCATGACTGAAAAATCAATTAAATTTTTAGCTGCATTACAACTTGCAAACAATCTATAAAGATTCAAGAGTAATTTAGCATACCTAACTCACTAACCAATCTTGAAAAGGTGGTTTCATCCAGTGGCTTGGTAAATATATCTGCAAGCTGCTTTTTACTTGGAACAAAATGTAGTTCCAAAGTACCATTCATTACATGTTCCCTTATGAAGTGGTACTTGATGTCTATGTGCTTTGTCCTTGAATGCTGTACTGGATTTTCAGTGATGGCAATTGCACTTGTGTTATCAAAGAAAATTGGAATCCTTTCAACTTGCAAACCACAGTCTAGCAGTTGGTTTTTCATCCATAAAATTTATGCACTGCAGCTGCCATCAACAATATATTCAGCTTCAGCTGTAGAAGTAGAAACTAAATTTTGCTTCTTACTAAACCAGGACACAAGCTTGTTTCCTAGAAATTGACAGCTTCCTGTTGTACTTTTTCTATCAATTCTGCAACCTGCATAATCTGCATCTTAATAACCAGTAAGATCAAATCCAGAATCTCTAGGGTACCAAATGCCAAGTTTTGGTGTTCCCTTGAGATATCTGAAAATTCTCTTAATAGCTACTAAGTGAGATTCTCTAGGATCATCCTGAAATCTAGCACACAAACATGTAGCAAACATTATATCTGGCCTACTAGCTGTTAAGTACAGAAGTGAGCCAACCATGCCTCTATAACTTGAAATATCCACAGACTTTTCAGTAGTGTTTAATTCAAGCTTAGTTGTAGTGGCCATGGGAGTTTTTGCAGATGTGCAATCCATTAGATCAAACTTCTTCAAAAGATCATAAATGTATTTAGTTTGACTAATGAATATTCCATAACTAACTTACTTAACTTGCAAACCAAGAAAGTAAGTTAGTTATCCCATCATACTCATTTCATACTTACTTTGCATTAATTTGGCAAACTTTTTGCAAAGTTCTTCATCTGTAGAGCCAAAAATAATGTCATCTACATAAATTTGAACAAGTATACTAGAGCCATTAACATTTCTAAAGAAAAGAGTATTGTCTACAATACCTCTAGTGAAGTGATTCTCTAAAAGAAACTTTGACAAAGTATCATACCAGGCTCTAGGTGTTTGCTTTAGTCAATAAAGTGCTTTCAAAAGATAGTAAACATATTCTGGAAAGCTTGGATCTTCAAAACCAGGAGGCTGACTGACATAGACTTCCTCCTCCAAATCTCTATTCAGAAAGGCACTTTTGACATCCATTTGATAGACTTTGAAATTGGCATGGGCTGCATAGGCTAAGAAGATTCCGATGGATTCAAGTCTTGCAACAGGAGCAAATATTTCATTAAAATATATTCCTTCTTGTTGACAATATCCCTTAGCAACCACTCTATCTTTGTTCCTGACTACTATGCCATTTTCATCCATCTTGTTTCTGAATACCCATTTGGTGTCTATTGGATTCTTTCATTTAGGCTTGGGTACCAGCTTCCATACCTTATTCCTTTCAAATTGGTTTAGCTCTTCCTGCATAGCTAAAATCCAATTAGGATCCAACAAAACTTCTTCTACCTTCTTTGGTTCTTCCTTAGAAAGAAAGCTGCTGTATAGACATTCTTCTTGAGTTGCTCTCCTTGTTTGAACTCTAGAAGATACATCACTAATGATGAGCTCAAAGGGGTGATCCTTTGTCCATTTCCTTTGTTGAGGTAGATTAGCTTTAGATGAAGATGCCTCATTGCTATCTTGATGTGTGATTGAGTTTTGATTATTAAAAAATCCCCCTGAGTTAATGGATCTTTGATTTGAGAAAGGGGAATTTCTGTAAGTGATCTATTCTGACTCCCAGCTTCTTTTGATGACCCGACGGATGGTGAATTTTGAGTACCGACGGATGAGGCTGGTTGTCTCCCGACTGATAAAGCAGATTGTCTCCTGACGGATGAAGTATTATGCAACTCGACAGATGTTGAATTTTGTGCTTCATTGGTAGTGGATTTTTCTGCATTATCCTTTGATACTGTTTCTTGATCACTTTCATCATCATTGTCATCACTAACCATCTCCACATTCTCAAATTTGAGGCTCTCATGGTAATCTCCATCTTGTAGTCCTTTAATCTTTTTATTATTAAATACAACATGTATTTATTCCACAACAATGTTTGTTCTTAGATTGTAGACTCTATATGCTTTACCAACAGCATATCCAACAAAAATTCCTTCATCTGCTTTAGCATCAAACTTCCCATTCTGGTCAGTTTGATTTCTCAAGATATAACATTTACAGCCAAAGACATGAAGAAAGTTTAGAGTTGGCTTCTTGTTCTTGAACAATTGATAGGGAGTCATACATTTTGCTTGATTAACCAGAGAAATATTCTGAGTGTAGCATGCAGTATTTACAGCTTCAGCCCAGAAATATGTTGGTAATTTAGATTCTTCAAGCATTGTCCTTGTAGCTTCAATAAGTGATATGTTCTTCCTTTCTACTACTCCATTTTGTTGTGGAGTTCTTGCAGCTGAAAACTCATGCAAAATCCTATTTTCTTCACAAAATGCTCTCATGATAGAATTATTGAACTCAGTTCCATTGTCACTCCTTATTCTTCTAACCTTGAAATCAGGATGATTATTGACTTGCCTTATGTGATTGGTGATGATTTCACTAGTCTCGTCTTTAGACTTTAGGAAATTTGTCCAAGAGAACTTTGAGAAATCATCTACAATTACTAGGAAAAATCTTTTCCTTGAGATGGACAACACATTTACTAGTCCAAACAAATCCATGTGAAGCAGTTGCAAAGGTTCTTCAATTGTTGAATCAAGCTTCTTTCTGAATGATGCTTTAATTTGCTTTCCCTTCTGGCAAACATCACACAGTCCATCTTTAGAAAACTCTACTTGAGGAATGCCTCTAACCAGTTCTTTCTTTACAAGTTCATTCATGGTCTTGAATTTTAGATGGGATTGCTTCTTGTGCCATAACCAACTTTCATCCTGACTTGCTTTGCCAAGAAGACAAGTAACAGATTCTGCATTTGATGAGTTGAAGTCAGCTAGGTACACATTTCCTTTTCTCACACTAGTGAGAACCACTTTGTTTCTCCTCTTGTTAGTCACAACACAGGCTTCTGATTTGAAGGTTACTGAGTTGCCTTTATCACAAAGCTGGCTGATACTCAATAAATTGTGCTTGAGACCATCCACTAAGGCAACCTCCTCAATGATGACATTTTCTTTTGAAATCAAGCCATATCCCACAGTATAACCCTTGCTGTCATCTCCAAAAGTAATACATGGGCCAGCTCTCTCCTTGAACTCTGTGAGCAGGGTAGAATCACCAGTCATGTGTCTTGAACAACCATTATCCATGTACCATAGATTCTTTCTGTTTCCCTGCACACATCAAAATCAAATCAAGTTGATTTTGGTACCCAACTTTCCTTGGGTGCTACCTTGTTAGCTTTCTTTTTCTGTTTCTTAGGCTTTATCTCATTTGACTTGGGAATATCAGATTCATCCTTAGTTATTTGAGTTGAACCTTTGAAACCATTCATTACAACCGAATTATCATGCATAATTTGATTAACAGGAAATGACATGCTATTAGTAAACATGTTATTCCAGTAGGGCATGCTAAATGGCATTTATGGCATACTAAATACAACATAATAAGGATTAGGTGCAAATGGCATATTAGCAAATTGTGCATTCATATTCTATGCAGACATAGCATTCATAGGCATAGAAGGCATGGCATTTATGTTAGGAAAATGAGGTCGCACAGATATGGAAGTAGGCATGGCAGTTTTGCAATAAACAGACAAATGATTTACACTACCACACTTGACACGGATTTTTCTAGGAGAATATTTATCAGGTGTGTAGTTGTTATGCTTGTTAATTCCTACTTTACCATTTCTATTATTTTTCTTTTTAGCCTCTATTTTAACCTCAATATTTTCCAATCTGTCACTCAATTGCTTGACAGTCATATGACCAACATTAGCCTTTTTCTCCTTCTTCATTTGACTGGATTCTCCTGGAACAAAATTCTTGGAAACTGATCCATATTTCTCATTTAACTTGGTAAGTTTAGCTTTACTCACAGATTTGCTCAAAGTCGACGGATGAAGATTTATATCACTCGACGGATAACCCTTTTTGTTATCCGACGGATGACCCTCATCATCCATCGAGTGTACATCTGTTAGCAATCCTTCAACCAAATTGGATTCCAGCTTCTCCTTATTCTTCTTCTAGGATGCATCACAAAAGGACTCAATACCTTGAACTTTGGTGATTTGAGCATGAACATCTCTATATGTTTTCCATGCCTTAATCACCTCCTGTTCTCGTTCAAGCTGCTTCTTCAAGATCTATTCTTTCTTCAAGGACTTAGTTAATTCATCCTTAGCAATTTTACACTCAATTCTCAATTTTTCAAATTCAATGAACTGAGACTCTAACACATTATTCGTCTCACTTAAAAATATATTGTTTTCTTTGATTTTAGTATTTTCCTTAGTAAGAGACTTAAGTGTAACACGCAAATGATATAATTCTGTAGACATGTCATTTATTGCATCATTATACTCAGCTTTAGATAAATGTGCAAGGTTACTGGTGATTACTTGAGTACTTGAAGAACTTGTCTCTGTTTCATCAGACTTGGCCATTAGGGCTAGATTGACATAGCTGACATCCTCATCCTCATCCAGACCATCTGCTGCCCAGTCATTTTCTTGTGTAATGAAAGCCCTTTCCTTTTGTTTGAGCAACTCAAAATATTTCTGTTTATAATCCACAAGCTCAAACTTTTTCTTGCTGAAATCTGACTTTCTACACTCACTGGCAAAGTGCCCTGCCAAGCCACATTTGAAACATTTGAATTTTGATTTATCCACCATGTTTCTATTTGGCTTGGCTGCTCCAAATTTCTTCTTGAACTTGAGCTTGGCAAATCTTCTGGAAAGAAATGCTAGATGTTCATCAATATCTTCCATGTCATCTTGTCTCAAAGAATCTTCATTTTCTGCTAGCAGCCCCTTACCCTTGTTTTCACAGACCTTTGAAGTTGATTCAACATCTTCCATCTTCATTTCCTTTTCTTTCTCTAACTCAGCAACTAGTGCAATGGATCCTCCTTTCTTATTTCCTCTCTCCATCCTCTCATCTTGCTCTATTTCAAGCTCATAAGTTTTCAGGTTGCCATATAGTCTCTCCAAAGTAAACTCCTTGTAATTTTGAGAGTTTCTCAATGAGATTGTCATAGGTTTCCATTCCTTTGGAAGAGATCTAAGGAACTTAAGATTGGAGTCTTTTATCTGATAGACCCTTCCATGCAACTTCAGAGCATTTAGTAGTTTTTAAAATCTACTAAAAATGTCAGTGAGAGACTCATTATCTTCACTATGAAAGTTCTCATATTGCTAATTAGCAGCTACATCTTTTTATCTCTGACTTGTTCAGTGCCATCACAGATAATCTGTATTGTATCCCAAACTTCCTTGGCATTTTTGCAATTGATGATATTGTCAAACATGTCACCATCAACTCCATTGAACAAGATATTCATGGTCTTCTTATCTTTCCTGACTTGTTCAATATCAGGATCAGACCATTCATGCCTTGGCTTGGGGACAGATGGCTCATTTCCGGTTGCAGCTCTCATTGGTACATGAGGGCCTCTCTCTATGCAATCTACATAGGCCTCATCTTGAGAAAGTAAGTGAAGATGCATTTTTACCTTCCAGTGATGGTAATTATCTTTATCCAGAAAAGGAATCTTGACTTCAACATCCTTCTTGTTCATTTTACTGTTTTGTTGTGATATTTAAACTCTTTGTTTATCAAGAGCGTGCTCTGATACCAATTGTTAGTCCCTAACAATGCAACAAGAATTACAGAAGGGGGTTGAATGGAATTCTTGAAACTTTTTCTTGGTTTAAAAGTGTTCTAACTTAAAATATATATCTGTGTGAATTGATTTGCAAAGTGCGGAATAATAACTTGGAATGAATCAAAACACAAGTAATTAAAAACACAAGTCTTTAAAACTTTCTGGTGGATTTGAATGTATCCACCAGAGATATATAATATATCAAGAGAACTCTGTGTAGCAAGATTTGCTCACAGCTGCTTACAAATGTGAACAACTAAGTTTACAGAGAAATTCTAAGAATACAGCTTACAAATATTTCTCTGAGAATTTTCTTGCTTAGTGTTCTTATTGTTCTATTTGCTACTTCTTGGTTTATATATCACCAAGATTACAAAGTAATAAGACAAGATAATAAAACAAAACATATCAAGTCTAATACTATGCTGCTTCATTACTCTTTTCCAACATCTTTGAATATCTTCATAATAGCATGGAAATGGCAATGCTTCTTTGTTCTCTAAAACCCAGTTGAATAGGCTTCCACATTCCTTTTGCATATACTGGACGCATGTGACTGTGTTGTCACTATCAACTGATGTTTGAATTGATTATCCGTCGGGTACATGATCATCCGTCGGGTTGCCTTGTTGATCATCCGTCGAGTGGCATTGTTGTTTATCCGCCGGGTAGCTATCTTGCACTTGACTTCATTTCATATATACAGAATTACAAGACATCATCTATGTACAATTAATCAACCTATTCTGCATATCTAATTAAAGTCAACATGACTTGAGTGCTACTATAGAATCTAAACAAGATGTATGCATAAATGTGCTACAAACTCATTATTACACAAGCTACTCACTCGATGGATAATTGATCATCATCCGTCGGGACTATATTGAGTCATCCGTCGGGACTATATTCCTTATCCGTCGAGTGCTACATTTTTCACTAAGTAAAATCTACTAAGGTGTTTTGTTAATGAAATCATCAAGTTCACAACATATCCACAACAAAGTCGATGCACATCCTCCACTTCACATTAGCCTCCTGACCATTACGGGGTTGTCCAACCACTCAGGTAATTGCACTTCCTCAATGAACCCAGCTTTTAGGAGCTTCTCGACCTCTTGTTTAATGGTTTCCATCCTGTCGGGGGCATAAGTTCTCTTCTTCTGCTTCACGGCCTTCTAAGTTGGATCGACATTCAGCTTATGGGTTATAAGTTTGGGGTGAATCCCAGGTAAATCAGGTGTCATCCAAGCGAACACATCACTGTTTTTTTGTAAGAAAGCTGTCAATTGGCCCTTCAAGGGCTTGTCTAGAGATGCTCCAATATACGTGACCTTCAAGGGCAAATGATAAAGCTATTTACTATATTGCACAAGATATTCCTACTACTTTAGACGGTATTTTTTTGCATGTTAGATGTTGTGCACACATTGTCAATTTATCGGCTCAAAAGGGTATTCAACAAATAACCGAATTTTTAGCACCTATTAGAAAAATAATTAAGTATTTACGTATCACACACACATTAAAGAGACAATATAAAAAATTATGTAGGGAAAATGGATTAATACCCAAAAAGTGGGGAACTGATTGTCCCACGAGATAGAGTTCGACTTATAAATTACTATGCGAGGCAATTAAATATAAGATAGTTATCACCGAGTTATATAATTCCGATCCAAGAAATCAAGTGGAGGATAGACTTATTACCGAAAATGATTGGGACTTGGCAAATAGGGTACGTGATTTGCTTGATTGTTATGCACGTGGTACTAAGATATTTTCTTACGTTTACGAGCCAAATATACATCTTGTTATTATTGAGTGTGTTAGTATTATTACTACTTTAAAAGCATATGAAAAAAATAATTATTTTGGTGCAATTATTATTGATATGAAAAAAAAGTGGATAGAATATTTTACCGAATTTCCTTTTATTTATGGTGTTGCATGTCTTATTGATCCCGGTGTTAGAAAAGAAGGTTTAGAAAATATGTTAAAACATTATTACTCGGTATTAGGAGTTTCATATAATCACGTGCTTTATGTGCAAAATTGTTTAGACTTGTTACACCGTCTTATAGATCTATATACTCCTAGAACTCAAAATATTATACCACCTAAGACTAGTTAGTCTAGTAGGTTTAATCCCACATTGTTTGGTATCCTAACTAAAAAAACAAAAGTGTAGAATTTCCGAAAATGCATCTACACCTCAAACTTCATTTAGCATGCTTAGAAAGTTTTTTTCATATAACTATGAGTTCGATGAGGATTTTTCAATACTAACATGGTGGAAGAATCACGAGAACCAATTTCCGGTATTAGCTAAAATTGCAAGGGACATTTTAGTAGTTCCCGCCTCTACCATTGCTTCCGAGTCTGCTTTTAGTGCCGGTAGAAGAGTATTGGTCGAGAAAAGATCAGGTCTTGCACCGGATGTGGTCAAGATATATGTTTGCAAAAAGGATTGGGATCAAGCGGTAAAGAGACAACAAGGGATGAAAAAAGATGATTCGGACGGCGAAGAGGATACTTGGATGACGATGGACACTTCATCGAAATCGGGTATGTCAGCGAACGATCCACAAGAAGAAGAAATTGAATAGTTGATAATATTTGTTTGCCTTGTATTTTTAAAATTTGTTATGTTTTGTATTTTATTTAAAATACAAACACGGTTTGTTCCTTTTTTTAGAGAGGAGTCCTCTCAAATTAATTGTAACATTTTTTTATTTAATAAAATTTAAAGAGGTACCGTCCTCTTTTCATTATAAATATGTTAGTTTTATAAATTCGAAAAAAAACACAATTTTGAAAAGAAAAATTGAAGATACAAAAAAAATATTTTTAAAAATAAACTAGTCACTTATTTGATCAAATAAAAATGTTGAAATGTTAAAATGTTAAAAATTGAAAAAGTCTAAGTCGGTTTATACAAAGTTAAAAAATTAAAAATTGAAGTGTGATCACTGTCAAAAAAAAATTCAATATAAAAAATGTAAAATAAAAATAGAAATCCAAAAAATGTAAAATAAAAACAAAAATGCAAAGTCGGTTTATACAAAGTTAAAAACAAAACATAAAAAAAACAAAAGGTGGGCGGATGTCATCTGTGTACACACCACAAGTTCAAACCACAAGTTCAAACCACAAATCAACACAGCACGTAGTTATTCGTTTTATTCGTTCGTTCGCCCCGAACCGCCAAACTCGCCGGACCGCTAAAATCGCATGATTCGCGAGCCGTTCAAGAGTTAACTTTCCGTCAAATCGGCTCGGCTCGTGTAGCTTTACGGGCCGTTCACGAATTAACTGGCTGATGAACCGGACCGTCGGAAATTCGGCCCGGCACGGTCGACCCGACCGTTTGGCCGGCTCTACTCACATGTGTAAGCAACGCAAATAGATTTTCCCTCTTTCTTGCTATAACTGCACCAGTAGCTTCTCGAAATTAATTAGCCATGGAAGTTTTCTCCCGGAGTCGGTTATAACTAGTAAAGTATTTTATTACTCCATTTCTCCCTTCCATTTGTTTACACTTTCCTTATTTCTTTCAATTGTTTACATTTCAAAAATATGTAAAAATTTTATAATATAAAAAATAACTATATCCACTATTTCTTTCCACTATACCCACTTTATACATATAATATTAATTCGTCTTATTACGTTACTCAATTTTTTAACTTTCATCCACTATTTTATTATTTTTCTTAATCTCCGTGCTCAATCAAAATGTAAACAAATGGGAGGGACGAGAACCATAAGTATTTCGAACGTAAATTTGCTAGGCAAGGCTATTTTTGTCTTTTAGTTGTGTAGAATACTTTGCAAGTATATGTCATGAATTTGATCAACTAATTGATTGCTGCCTCCTCATTCTGATTTTCTATGTTTATTTTTAATGTATATAATTATTCTATAATATTTAATTGCTCCCAATTTGTCTGATGAATAATCTTTGCGAATATGAATCCTTCCAAGATTTTGTGACCGATCTTTACCAACACAAAAAGATCTGGTGGGAATAGACAAACACAGTAACAAGATTTGAAACTTGCGTTATAAATGGGTTGCCTCTTCTTTTGGTCCCGCGAAAACCTCTCTTCTCTGTTTCTCACCTCCACAACAACCACTCCCTTCCTATTCTCATTTCTAATTTATCTTTCCCACAAATTCGCTTCGGTCCATCTCTAACATCTTCAAGAACTTGAAAAAAAATAATCTTTTTTTGTTGGGCTTCAATAAGTGAGTGTGTTTTCAGTATTTTATGATTCTTGGTTATGAAAAATCAATTCTTGGCCATCCGGGTATCTCCAAAAACCAAGGTATATGTATATATTATTTGATAATTTTAACCAAGTTGTTGAGTTTACAGCTTCCATGAACTTTCTTGAAATTGTATGTTGGACCATTTAGAATCCAATTCTCCCCTTTTTATTCTGTTTTTGCCACTCAAAATAAAAGAGCTGTATGCCCATTTCAGGACATATTCTTTTTGGTTTCTATCTCATATCTATATATGTATGTGGAATTCTGTTTGCAGATTAAGTTGTAAGCCATCATCATGTCGATCATTGAAGCACGAAAAGGCCGTCAAAGACAGCGTTATGAAGACAATATCCGGCTTGTTTCTGGGTAAATATCTTCATCTTTTTTAGCTTTTGTGCCACCCCTTTCTTTTGATTGACCATTTTGTACTTGTATGCTTTTACTAGGCATAGTACATGTTCTTGATTTGTCTCCAATAATTGCAGAATTTTATATCTTTTTTATCAGATATGTGATATGCATCCAGCTCCTCTAATGAAGTTTCCGTATGGTTTCCAAAATACCTTGGATGGTAACAATCCAACAATTAATTATATTGTTTCAACAACTCTCGGATGTCATCATAATGAGGTTATTAGAAACATCTTCATGTTGGATGTTACTCTAATAATGATTTTATATTACTTACTTTGACATAATATTTCATTGTGAATTTCTCTTGAAGGAACAAATAAACTTTAATTTTAATTCATCAGAATGAGGTTCTGAGAAGCATCTCCATGATGGAAGGCACTATTTATATGATTATATATTGATAATTCTATATCACGTGTAGGCTTAATTTTGACTATATTTCCTTAAAATTTAAGTACAACTTAATGAATTCTTTTCTATTTAAAAATTTCACATATAACCTTTTTGTTACTATCTTAATGAATTGAGCCCACTTATTTGGTCACCGAGCAACTGAACTATCCGACCAACAGTTTAATACACGCCATGTTGGTGTTGAAGAACTTATGTGTATTAATTGCTTAATATAAATCACATGTGCTGTCTGTGTAAATATGTGAAAGGAAGAGATAAAATGCAGTGGGAATTCTATAAATAGGCATTCAAGGGAAGGTGCAGAGGTTAAGCATTCCTATTAATTCTCACTACCTCCTTCTGGATCATAAGCATATATAATCTGTATAAAGATTAGGTACTCTATAAGCAGATATAGTGGGAATTCTAATAGAGGCATTTAGTTGTTTGGCCACTTTGTGACCAAATAATGGATTTTATAGCTTGTTTGATCATTGACGACATCATCAAGGTTTAATCTGTACGTTGATAAGGATAAAGCTCATAGTGCAAATAGCCATAACTTTATCAAGGAGCATATATAAGGATAAAGTTTTGACATGATTCGTTTTGTCCTATATGTGGAAATTTTGTTTAAATTATTAAATTTGTATGCTTTTATAAGATCTTTGTCTTTTGCGTGGAATTTTTTGTTAAATATTTCACACATACTTTGCATATCAAACTAGGTTGGCTCTTACTTGGTTGATGGGGCTAGGAGCTTATACATTTAAATAATTTTGTTAAATAAATGAATGGTCAAAAGTCAAGTTTATTACATCCGTAATAACATGTTAACTTTCTTGTTACTGTTCCTTGGAGAGACGTAAAACAAGTGGATCAATAATAAAAATGGCAAAACTGGGATGGTAAAGGGGTGTGGAAGCCATCAGATATTTCCTTTCAAAGGGCAGTGAAGTAGAGAGTTTTAGTTGTTTATCATGAGCAGAAAAGGTGTTCCTTGGAAGTAATTATTTTATTCTGTGACCATTTCTTACTGACCCTTGTGTAATGTAATCATTAATTAAACTTTATTATAGAATCAGTACAGTTTTGTTGTCAAGCTATTAATACTGATAGGTAAAGCATTTCTCACCTGGGGAATGGAAAACTGTCCTGATCAGATATTAAATGAGGCATACTTGTTCCAACTAGTTTATTATAATTTTGTAGGACAGTTATTGAACTTGGGTTAAAAGATCAGCTCTTTCTTAAAAAATTGATTGTAACTCGAAGAACGAGGTATGTTCCAGTATATGTAGGTGCCCTTAGTTTGTGCATTATTAAAATATAGAAGGATTGAACAAGATGGGTTCGAACATCGAAGCATGACTGTATGACTAAGCATACACAAGAAAAGAATCGTTTGCCTATTTTCAACTTGTAATTGTTTTAAATGTTATATTTGTTGATCCATAACCACTGAAACTCAATGATAACAGGGGATAAAAAAATTGAACAATAGTAAGTGGGGAACTGATGCTCATTATATTCTTACAACAGGATTCAGTTGATCCTGCATGAAGCTGTAATGCATTCCACTTTTCTGGTTGCACACATATAAGCTATTACTAATATAGTAATATTTTTATATCTTCATACATATACTTCATGTCTTCGTATATAATGCAAACTTGCAAATATAACATAATTGCAAGTGAACTCACTAGAACTTTTGATGTTGAATTGAGATCATATATAACATAACTGGGTAATGCCTGCGATTCCCCACCAGCTACCCAGAAAACTGGCTTTGCCAGCTTAACATCACTTGAAACTCAGCGGAAATGAAAGTAAAGGAAACTATGTTAAACGAAGAAATGAATCATATTTATTATATAATTAGTCTGCTACTAATCTTAATATAACTAACATGCAGGTCAATATTAAAGTGTATGTAATAGATTGAAATATGATTGATCTTAATGACAGTATTTAAGTATATATCATGGATGTCTGGAAAGCTTGGTTTGTAGTCTTAAGCTGTAAATGGTTTTTTGTAGTTGAGTATCATCATAAATACTTTAATGTTTGTATTGTAACTTGTTAAAAGCAGATTTTCTCAATAACTCTGCAGTTTCTGAATAGTAGATGAGCAAATGACTGCAGATGTTTGCTAATCTTGATTTTTCAAACTGTATTTTTTTTTATGTCATAGAAATCTGGTTACATTCATCATCACTTACCAAGACTTTAAATGCAACAGGTGCATTCCTTACAGAGTGGCTAAAAATAATGACGAGGAGAGCTTTGATCTGGAAAGCAGTTTAGAGGTTCTAATGATATCCTCACCAAATCGTGATGATCTGGTTTTCCCAAAGGTACCTAGATTCTCTGTATTGAATCATTGGTCTAATATTTGTAAGCATAACAACAAATGATCTCTGACTTGTTGGCCTTGGTCTTGATAGTCATGATTGTTGTTTATGTATGTTTCCTACTTATCAGGGTGGATGGGAGGATGATGAGACTGTTGAAGAAGCTGCATGTAGAGAAGCTTTGGAGGAAGCAGGCGTGAAAGGAATTATCAAGGCAAGTTTACATTTTTGCTTGTGTACTCTGGCCCATATTTCCATATGATGCCTAAATTAAAGAATTGCTAGAAAGACTTGCTCCATCCTCTAAATCCAAAATAGTTCTCTAATCACATCTCACTTACCTCAAAAGAGGCTCATATTTGAACTCATGGACAATTTTGACAACAAATCTATGGAATTAATGTAGGTTTGTTTTTGTTACAGTTTTATACACTTGGTTGTTGAAATTTTTAGGCTAAGAAAGACATATAGAAAAATTATCAAACTGTACGGAAAAAAAAATGGCTGAGACTAATGCAGGTCACTGAATGCCTAATGTGTAGTTAAGTGCAGAACATTATGTTTATAAACTTGTATTAATATGTATAAAGCAGTTTAATACTTCTAATTATACAAAATGTAAGGTTTCAAAATGTATATGCCTGTAAGCATAGTTAGTTCCCGAAAAGATGCCTCCAACTTTGTTGAATTTGTTACTGTTGCTCTCATCTTTGTCCCCGACATTTTGTTTCTGATATATAATTTCCTATCTATGACCCTGGGCGCTAAATGTCCTCAGTTTGACAAAGATAAGAGAATTCATTCCTCGTCTTTTCATGTACCATCAAATTAAAACTGCATTCTTATGTGATATAGAGTCTCTGTTCGTAATAGAAAGCAGAAGATCTATAGGATCGGTTTAGTGGTTAAATTTGTAAATTGACAATTGAAAAGGGCGCCCTTAAGTATAGGTGCTCAATATATAGTCGGTCCTCTATCTTAAAATTTGACATCTGTAGTTTCTAATTCCTTCAACTAGGGTGATTCACTCGGAGACTGGACTTTTAGAAGTAAAAGCAGACAAGAGAGTGGTTGCCTCGAAGGAGGCTGCAAAGTATGGATGTTTGCACTGGAAGTCACTGAGGAGCTTGATGCCTGGCCAGAGCAGGAAAACCATGACAGAAGATGGGTCAGTATGACTGAACTTGTTGCAGATATATTGTATTATACACCTACAAGCCACGTACAAGTATTAGTTTTCCCCAATGGTGGTTCAAGAAATTTTGAAGTTTAACATTTAGTGTGTCATTTTATATGCAGTTGTTTATAAAAGATGCATTCCAGTTGTGCCGCTACCAGTGGATGAGTACAGCCCTGGAAAAGTTTATAGAAATAATGGCCTCCGAAAAAAAACATGGGGAAAGCCAAAGTTTAGTGGTCTTGCACCCAGCTCAAGTTTCAGATGTAAGCAATAGTTTAGTGGTCTTGAATCCTGCTCCAGTTTCAGAGGTGGTTACGGAAAACCAAATAATGTCAACTAACTGTTTGCCAAACCTGCTAAGCCAAAATTCCACCGGCTTGGAATCCTTCCAGTGCTCAGCACAGCAATGTTAGTCATATGATCAGCATTTCCTTCACTGGAGATGCAGGTCACATGGTTAGCTCAGGCATAAACAAGTGTTTTCCGGGCCATAGGTATCTGTTTCTAATTGTACTTTTGTTTTTCACAGTTCACTACACCAATGATGAGAGTAAGAGCAAAATCAAAGCTGGAAGACTAGTCTCTCTGATTTAAGTATATAAGATGAATCCTTGTGCATTTTCATGTAGATAGGTGCATGAATCATGATCCCAGTCTGATAATTATCTTAAATTGTTGATGAGTAGTACATCATGATTTCTTTAACATCGAAAATTGATAATCAAGCACAGTGAGTTGTAAGATGTTTTTATTAAGGAAATTATCGGGTGGACTAATTTTTGTTTAATATTATAATGATTCACACAATAAAAGGAAGTCTAGAATATTACATTCATGATAAATTGAGGTCTTGTAAACACAAATAATTAGAATTGAAGATCATGTGTACCAACTATAGTCACATGGCAAATCACTCGTGAACGCTAAACAGCATTTAGCTTATAGCTAGGGCTGTCAAACGGATAAATCGGATACGGATATGTCTATATCCGCATCCACAATCATTGAATTCGAATACGGATAATATCCGCTTTATTTTGGATACGGATAACATCCGCTTATTTCGAATACAGATGCGGATATTTCGGACGAATATCGGATTTTTTAAATTTTTTGTTGTCCCTACCCTTTTGACGATGATTATAGAACATTTTCTACGATTAAATACAAATAATATATTTATGTATGTATAAATTATATGTACAATTATATAAAATTTGTATAAAACATATTATTTAATACATTTACACAAACTATAAACTAAAAAAATAAATTTTAGGGTTAAATATCAAGTAGGTCACTTACTGCGTCCAAATGTATCAAGTGAGTCACTGATTACATGATTACAAAAGTGACTCAAATGAGTCACTCATTTAAAAATTTGTATTAAAAATATCACTATATTGTTAGTCGAAATTTTTAAAAATATTATATATTGAGTTTCGCACATTTTTAAAGGAATCATTTTGTAAAGTATTATATATTGAGTTTCACACAAATTTTATATATTGAGTTTCGCACAATTTCGCACTTTTAAAGTATTATATATTACAAAAGTATTTTTTATAAATATTATTACATTCAAATGATTCCGGAATCAACTAAAAGGCAATACATCCAAATTTAAAAAATTTTAAATTTTAAAATTTTAACTTTTAAATGATATATAATTATATATTTATATGATTTAAATATCATATATGTATTTAGTTTCGGATTCGAATATCCTGAATTCGGATACGGATAATATCCGTTTTTTCTCGGATACGGATAATATCCATTTTTTCTCGAATACGGATACGCATTTTTCGGACGAATATCAGATTTTTCGAATTTTTTTGACAGTCCTACTTATACCCGCCGGAGTATTATCCTTCACATGTATTATCCTTCACAATTTTACTCGAAATTAACCCTTTAGTTAACGGAGACCCTTTCCAACTTGAAGCTCAAATGAGTATTACCGCAACTGTTTGGCAAACTCATTTACTCATCTAACCCCTTTCTTTTCAACTTATATGGTCGTGATAAGTGAGAAACTTTTGGCCAACTTCTTTCTTATTTTTTTTTCCTCTCATAATAATTTTTATTTCAATATTTGAAAGAAAATTAATTTATAAACATTAAATTTAACATGTACTTTGTATATCTTAAATGGTAAATTTACCCGAACACATGTATAATTTATAAGTAACAATTCTTATATGACCGTTATGAATTTTAAGTCATTATTCATGTCTTTTAAGATACCCTTAACGGGTTTAGACCCTATCTTTAAAGCCTAAAACAGAAAAATGTTATCCCAAATTAACTTTAATTACAATTGCCTTTTAGTTGATTCCGGAATCCGGTTACTTCCTTCAATTTTTGTTGTTTTTATTTGATCAGGGGCGTAGTTTATTTTATAGTTGCATAAGTACAAATTCCTAATTTTACAAAAAAACAAGAAGATTAAAAATTGCAGAGATAGAACTTAAAAGTTTGTTTTTCCTCAGATGTGTGATGCGCGTGCATGAAACATACATACATTGCGGCAGACAATATGCAGATGAGCAGATCCCAAATCTGCTCGGGCATGCCATGTGTGTATGTACAATGTGTAAAAAAGTTAGGTGTCACTCTATTAGAGTTTGACCCTTTCTAAGTTTAACAATACCGGCGATGCCGTTTGTTCCGGCCGAGCACTCTTTTTTCTTTGCCTAATTCCGTCTTACCAAACAAGACTGACCCTCCAAACGAATTATTAAACGAATTATTAGACCGGTCTTCCCCAAGTATCGCACTAACACTTATATAGCGAATATAAGAGAAATTTAAGAATAGACATACACAACTTTACTAACTAAGATCTTTTTTTATTAGTAACCCAATACTACGAAGTTGGATCCCCTTTAATCCACACATTAGCCCCTTGCGAGTATTACAAAGTTTAGCACTCACCCTCACAAGACAACCCTGCTTGTCTCACTCTTGAATACTCTCACTTTACTCTCAATTTCTCACAATCACTTCTATTCCTCTACGCCTCTCCAAATGAGGGGTCTCACCTATTTATAGGCTCCTCCACTACTTAGAGAGAATTCTAGAACATGTACATCCCACATGTTTCTAGATTATTCCAATAACTATCTATGCATTATTATTCTAAAATCTACCTATCTAGAATATACATAAGGACACATAGGAATCTCTAGATAGATCACAAGCCTTGAAGGTTCCGGAAGGTTCCACCAAGCTCCACTAAACTCCGCCATCTTCTAGATCCTTCTTGAATCTCTAAGCGCCTTCTAAAGACTTCCAAAATATTCCTCTATATTCTAGATCCTTCTTGAATCTCCAAGCGCCTTCTAAAGACTTCCAAAATATTCCGCTATATTCTAGAGTCATCCGGACCATACCGGTCTTCTTTAGAATCTTCCGCGCTTACAGAGGTTGATATTTGTCGGGGCGTGACATTCTCCCCCACCAAATTCGTCGACGCCCGCGTCGACGATGTTGCCTCCCAATAGCGCTCTAACGCCTCTTGGTGTTACTCCAAGTTCGGCTTCAACTCCCACGTTGCCTTGCTTGGTGTCGCCCATCTCACAAAGTATTGCTTACTCGGTACCAATCCTTTGATTTTAACGAGTCACTCACCAAGTATTTCATTCATGTCGCATCGACCCTCGACTTTTGTTGGAGATAGCGGTGGTGACTCCTCCCTTACTTGTGCGCCCAATTTTTGCTGCGACGCCTTGACAACATCGCCATGCTGCCCACCTTTGCCTGATGACACATGCCCTTTGTCCTTGGCTCCTTTCCCCTTAGGAGACTTTGGACTTCCCTTATTTTTTCCAACTTTAGCACCTTTCTTAGCCTTCTTGCCCTCCTTCTTGGCTTGGCGTCCCTTCTCCTCCTTCGTTGAGGGTTGATCATCCTCAACTAGCCTCAAACTTCCAAGATAGGTCACCCTTGGTTCCATCGGTGGCGCATCCACCCTTTCCAAGATCGACAACCTCCTCGGCTCATCTTCCTCACGTTGGATCATTGCGCTCAACGACCCCAACTTTGTACACTTCGCCATCACGTGTGGCCCCTTGCATACGTAGCATCCCTTCTTCGGCACATAGCCCTTAGATTTTCCCTCGCTTGGGCCATGGCTTGATGATGCCCTTGCATCGCGCCTCTTTCGTGGACTTCAACTTCTCAAGCCAACGTCTTCCTCATCACTACCTTAATCGCTCTCCTCATTAAGAGTATTTGATTTGGAAGCCTCTGTAATATCTGGGATATAACGTGTAATTATTTTTGCCAATAAATAAATATTATGTGATTATTATATAAATTTTGGTGAATTATCTATTAACTGGTATCTGTGTTTGGATGTGTATATTTGGTAAAATTTGAGAATTTAAATTTTTATATGTCTAAAATAAAGTAAAGATAATTTTGATATTTTTCTATTAATTTACATATTGTTATATAATTTTATAAATGATTTATAGATTTAATAAATTATTTTCAGATTAATTATAAACTATTTTGAATAATCGATAATCGTCCAACTTCAACCATTTTTACATTTTTACAATCCGGTAGTCTCGGGAAAACTCCTTTCTAACCTAATTTGATTATTTTAAGCATTTTTCATATTTTGACTTTTTCGATCCGGAGTACGATTTTACCTGTGTGGTTCCCGGCGCAAATTTTACAATACAATTTTCGTTTCAGTAAATCGATAAAATCCGTATTTTTTAGAAATGAGATATTTTGATTAAACTATTATATTATTGTTAAGTGGCATTGATGTCCACTTCGAACGCTTCGTAAAGGCTCGAATTGGTGTTTTGTACTCAAGTTGTTTGTGTTTTTGATGTGTTTTTATAGTGTTTTGCATTTCAGGGCATAATTGGAAGCAAGAATGGTTTTACATTATTTTTATGCTAAGAGAGTGTTAGGATGGAGCATCGGTCGATTGCGCAAAGAAATCAGCAAGTGAAGTCAAGAAATAAGAAAAAAACCAGTTTTTTCATAAGCTCAGTGCGGCCGCGCTACACTTGGGAGCGGCAGCGCCATACTCAGAGCGGCCCCGCGGGATCCCAGGGCGCCTGCGCTAGGTCATTTTTCAGAATCTTGATTCTTCTCTGATTTTGAGAGTTTGAAGCCCAGCTCGATTCTGAAGCTTATATAACTCCTAAATAAGATGTTTTTCATAACAGGGAGCAAGGAGATAACAGGAAGAAGACTTAATAACCCAAATTCAACGAAGGAGAAGAAGAACTAGTTTTTACTTGTGATTCTTTGTTAAACTTGTAATTTTGGATGCTTGTTTTCTTTATTGTTTGAACCTAATACTCTTGTTAACGTGCTTTGTTATATTTATTCAGTTATTCAGACTTAGTTATTCTTAGTTATTTACCATGCTTTCATCGGATCCACGGTGATGATGAGTTCGGTTATGAACTAATCGTTATCGTGGGATTCTAACGGATTTACTTATGGATTTCAATAGTTAATTTGTTTCGATACCTAAATCTGTGGTGATTGTATGATATCCTAGTATTGGTTGTGCTTATTTGTCTTATGTGCATCGCGAACGTCTAAGATAGCGTGTTAATCTCTATTGAATCGACAGTGAATATAGAGGTTTAGAACTTGTCATGCTAGCATAGGTTCATGTATTTGTTATGCATGATTCATAGGTAATATTAACCATCTTACTTGCCCAATGTAATCAAGATAGATAACTTGTGCATTAAACCTTTATGTTGTCAAATTCTATAGACATATAGGGTCTCAACATAATTGGTGTATATTCAGCTTCTATCTCTTTTGTGGATGTCTGGTAGTAGGGTATTCGTATAACGAAAGTTGGCGTTTACTAGTTTCGTGTTGTCTGATTAGTTGTCATCACCATTGCATGCTAAGGTTAAGAACAATGACTTTGAATGAAGTAATAATGAAGTTAGAATCTCATGTTTGTCTCTTATAAGTAATTCAACCTCAATTCTCTTTGTTAATGCTATTTAGTTTAATCTCTTAGCTTAATCAAAAACCCAAATTGTTATTTGTCTTAGCATTAGAAGATAGTCATATCATTGTTGCATAAGTGCAAAAATTGAACTTAACCTAAACCAGTCTCTGTGGGAACGAACTAGAAAGAATTCTATATTACTTGCGAACGCGTATACTTGCGTGTAATTTTAGCGCGTGTTTTCGTCCTAACAAGTTTTTGACGCCACTTCCGGGGACTCGATGTTAATTTTTAGTTTATGTGCTTGACATCAGTGGTCGTTAAAGTTCATTGACACGGATATTTTATTTGTTTGCTTGTTGGTGTTTCAGGTACTCTAGAGAGCGTTTATGCTAACGCGTTCTCGATCTCGCAAGAGAACACTGGATAAAGCGGAGGAAGAAGTTGAAGTAGAAGAAGTTTTTGAAAAAGTTGTGAAAGTTGAAAAAGAAGTTGTTATTGCAATGGGAGAACCAGCAGCGAATTCGAAGGTTTTGATGGATTACTCTCAACCGAAGATCAATGATATTCAGTCTAGCATTGTCAGACCAGCCATCGCGGCTAATACTTTTGAAATCAAGGCTAGCACGATTTAGATGGTGCAGAATTCAGTCCAGTTTGGGGGTTCTCCAACGGAAGATCCCAACATGCATATTAGAGATTTCATCGAGATCTGCGACACTTTCAAATTCAACAACGTTTCTGAAGATGCTGTTAAGCTGGGGTTTTTACCATTATATCTGAGGGATAAAGCTAAGTGTTGTTTGCATTCTCTACCACCAGGCTCTATTACTACTTGGGAAGATCTTGCTCAAAAGTTTCTTACTAAATTCTTCCTTATGGCAAAGACAGCTGCAATCAGAAACGCTCTTACTTAATTTGCGCAGCAATCTGGAGAGTCTTTATGTGAAGCTTGGGATCGTTATAAGGAGATATTTAGGAAGTGTCCTCATCATGAGATGTCTGACTGGATGATTATCAACTATTTTTATAATGGCTTGGGAGCACAGTCTATACCCATGCTCGATGTAGCATCAGGTGTAGCCTTATGGGCTAAGAGCTACAATGAAGCTTATGAGTTGTTTGAACATATGGTTGTTAATGAATATCAGAACCATTCTCAGAGACTACCTCAAGGCAAGGTAGTAGGAATTCTGGAGGTGGATGCAGCTACTGCTATAGCTGCTCAACTTAAGGCTTTAACGATGAAGGTGGATTCTTTGGCTAATTATGGGGTTAATCAGATTACAAGTGTCTGTGAGTTTTGTACTGGTGCGCATGAGACGGAGCAGTGTGCTATATCTAGCGAATCAGCTCAGCTCATGAGCAACTTTCAGAGGTCGCAGGAACTAGTTCCAGCCATTTATCATCCCAAAAACCGTAATCATCCTAATTTCAGCTGGAGCAACAATCAGAATGCGGTGCAACGGCCTTATCAGTAGTATGCAGCAAAATAATTCAACCCTCCTAGTTTTCAACAACCGTAATATGCACCAAGACAACAACTTCAACTTCAACAATCTAATAAAAAATCTTAATTGGAGGAGTTGAAACTCATATGCAAGAGCCAAGCGGTTTCTATTAAGACCTTGGAGAATCAAATTGGGCAGATTGCCAATGCCTTATTGTATCGACAACCTGGAACACTCACTAGTGTCACAGAAGTTCTAGGAAAGTAGGAAGCAAAAGATCATGTTAAGGCAATTACATTGAGGTCTTGGGAAGGTTGCAAACCCCGAAAAATCTCAAGTTCCAGAAGATGAAGTTTTGGCTGAAAAGATTTGCAGAAGGAAGTAGAAGTGGAACAAGGAAGAAAACTGTGGAACACACTCCTTCTGAGGGTAATATAGGGGAGAAACAGGTCTATCCTCCACCTCATTTTCTCTAAGAGGCTGCAGAAGCAAAAGTTGGATAAGCAATTTGCTAAGTTTCTAGAGGTGTTCAGGAAACTTCATATCAACATACCTTTCGCTGAAGATCTTGAACAGATGCCTAGCTACGCAAAGTTTATGAAAGGTATTCTCTCTAGGAAAGTGAAGCTCGATGACTTAGAGACCGTTGCTCTTAGGGAGGAATGCAGTGCTGTGCTGCAACAGAAGTTGCCTCCGAAGCTTAAGGATCCTGAAAGCTTCACTATTCCTTGCACCATCAAAAAATTATCGGTCGACAAGTGTTTGTGTGATTTGGGAGCTAGCATTAATCTGATGCCTTTGTCTATCTAACTATCTTCAAGAAGTTGGATCTACCTGATCCATGGCCTACATATATGTCTTTGCAGTTGGCCGATCGTTCTATTACATATCCACGAGGCATTACATATCCATTGTTGTTTGTAATTATAGATACTATTGTACGGGAGAGGTGGTAAACACGAAGGTGATTTCCTAGTGATCAGAAGAAGTGGTTTGGTTCATCACTATTTTTCATAAGGGGATAAGCTGTTTTCCAAAAGAGGAGTACCATTGGTTTTTATCTGCGGATCCTATTGTACGGGAGAGGTGGTAAACGAAGGTGATCTCCTTTAAGAAGTTGATTCTCATAGGGGGAGAAGCAAGAGAGATATGCGCTTCTCAACAGGAAATGTGGTTGTACAAAAGAAGCTGCTGATGATTACTTCAAGACTGAGAAGTATTATCTGGCAGGGATTTGAAGAACCAAGAAAATGAAGATGAAACTACTTGAAGAACAGTTCCGTGCTAGAGGAACAAACATCTTTCATTACAGTTACTCAAAAAATCTGGAAATACAGTATTTGATCCAGAAAATTAGTAACATTATTTACAAGTCCCGGTACATTACTTTTTCTAGTTCTTAGTTGAGTTATCCTCTCTATTTAATTTGTTTGTTAGGTTTAACAATAAAATAGGGGGAGATTGTTGGTGAGACTATGTAGCTGTATGAACAATTACGTGATAACTCAACACGATAACAACACTAGAACACGACAGGTTTATAATACTACGACTACACAAGAAATCATGAAGAATAAAGATAAGACAAATACAAAGAATCAGAAGATTAGAAGAAGGCCTGAAGTCTGTTTACAGGTCACTGAAAGAAGTTCATTAATATGTTCATGCCTTAGTGAAGAATAAAGGTTAAAGACTTTCAGGGGTTCAGAAATGTTGAAGATTCAGTGTATAAGTGCTACCAGAAGATTTCAGTGTATTGGCATTGATTGAAGATAAACAGTGTATGAAGCATAGGAATATGAAGAATTGAAGATAGAGTATAGATAGAGGTTAATGAAGATGTTGTCTAAAGTACTAGAAAGGATTCCAGTGAAAGTACATATGTTTATTCATAGTCAGTATTCGAAGCGATAAAGTTGAGGCAAGCTTAACAATTTAATCAAGGCTATGATACGAAGACCTGAATCGGGGTAAGTCGTCTGTGAACCAGACTAGTTGTACTAGGCGTCAACAACTCGTGAAAGGAATCTGGGTATTATTTATAGAAGAATTGTTAAGTTGAGGAACGTACTTGGATTGAACGTTTATCTGTTAAAGTACGAGAAGTGATGCGTGGGGTATACAGCTAAACAGCTCAGGGGACTGGCGAAGCTCAAAGTTTAATTGGTAAATTAAATAAATTTATTTAGTGGACTTGAATATAATTTATTTAATAAACTTAAAATGATTTTTCTTATAAACTTTAAATAAGTTTATTTTATAAATCTAAATTAGTTTATTTATATAAGTTATATTTAAGTTTATTTTATAAATTAATTTAGTTACAATCTAAACTTAAAAACAAAAAAAACAAAACAAAAACAAAAAACAAACAAAAAGGAGAAAAAGAAAATATAAAAAAAAGAAAAAGAAAACAAAAAAAGGAAAAACAAAAATGAAAAACAAAATAAAACAAAAAAAAGAATAAAAAAAAAGGAAACCAGGGGTGACATTTTTGTTTGCCCCCTGATCGCCACAGAAGGTGTTGAGTAAAGTACACATACATGTACTAGTTAATGCATGGTCGACACAGAAGTTGTTTGTGTGCTTTTGCTAAGTACACTTGTTGTACTAGTACACTAGTAGTCGCCACAGGCTCTTCATGTCGCCACAGAGACAAAAAAATAATAAGGCAATCTCCTAGAGCTCCCTTGGTCGCCATAGAGAGTGAAGTGTATCCCCCCCAATACACCTTGGTCGCCACAGAGAAGCTAAAGCTATCTCCACAGAGCACTCATCTCCTCAGCCACACAATTTTATTGGATATAAAGTCTACACATTTTGCAGCAGAAGGATTGAGCCATTTTTTTGGGATTCATTCTGTTCATCTTCTCTCCCAAGAGAGTAGTGAAATGGCAGCAAAGATTTATAGAGAAGCTCAAGTTTTTTCTATATCCGTTTAACTTCTCATCGGAGTAACATTATAATACCCGATTTAATTCTTGTATAATCTTAGGGGCATTATAATCGTTACCCGATAATTAAATTCTTAGACAAATAAAAGCTAGATCATTGTATAGGATTTGATTTGTAAATCTTTGTAGATGCTAAGAACTTTGTTGTTCTTAGATTGTAGCTGGTTAATTTATTTACCGGAGTGTAGCAACACCCCCGAGGATTTATATACGATTATATACTTCCCCGAATATCTTGTGTTCCTCGTTTTATATTCCCAAACACTATTCTCCTCAAGAACACGGAACCACTAACCGAGCACTAAATCTATATCCGCTAAAGATTCGAAAGAATTTTTAATTTAGTGATTATCGTATTCAACCCCCCTTCTACGATAATTCGGGACCTAACACTAATGCTTAGACATAACCACGGGCGAAACCAGGAATCTAACATTGGGGACCAAATTGATAAAAGTAGAAAACATACCGGTCTATTTGAGATGTGCGCCTTTCTTTAATTAAATAAAATGAATCAATAATCTCATCAATGGAAATAGTCTCGACAATCTCTTTTTCAATATATAGTAACAAATAATCTCTTTGAAACTCATCTTCCATTCGATTTTGAAGACATGTTTTCATAATTTCCATAGCTGGAAAAACTCGTTTAGATGTTACAGACTTGCAGTAGATGTAGGAAGTTTCAAGACAGGCCTTAATAGTTTATCAACTAATGGATACATGCCAGCTTTTCCCGTGATTACCAATCCATGACATAAATCACCAAGAGTAGACAGATTCTTCAAATCTGGATGAACAGGAACATCTAAGCCATAACGTTGTAGTTCACACTTTAAATTGATTTTTTCATCTCCCGGAAAATCTCCTGGATAAAAAATTTCAGCTAACTTGCAAATGTTCTCTATATTGAAAGACTTGTAATCATCCCTAGGATTTAGTGATGCACTTAAAATAAGAAGTTTTGTCGTTTGCTCGCTAAACCAATTGTTTAACTCATTTAATTGTTGGTCTATGGCAGCTGTAAAGATTTCTACTTTTTAATGATGTTCCGTTGTCACCATTTACTTTTATTTTCCTTGTCGACAAAGAGATTTACGCACATCAAAGTAGGGAACATTCATGTCTGGAATCACGATAGTATACCTCTCACAGAATGATTTCGCACTCTCTAAAAGACTCTCCCAACCATCACTTCTCAATTTTTGAATTAGCAATTTTGTAGTGGAAATCAGATGCATGGTATTTAAAATATCCTGTGACCTTTATTGTAATGCTCGACAAAGTAGATCATTAATAGCCATTATCTCCTTGACCACATGTAAAATAAATACAAATTCGTAAGATATCAACATTTTAATAGCACTTAAAGCATCACCTCTTTGACAAAAGTTGTCCCTTGAGCAGCAACATCAATCAAAATCGAACGAGTAGCATCGTACATTCTTATCAAACTACATATAGCAGTTAAATATGAACTCCACTAGTATCTCCAGGACGTTACAACGTTCCAATTTGATTGAGACTTTTACTCGTTTAAATCTCTTCTATTTCCTTTAAATGTTCAATTCCAGCAATTTGATTAGCTTGCAACTCATCATGCCGTTTAGAAAAACTCGTAACTGCAATGATAACAAAAACCAAATTTTGAAAGAAAGTGTAAATCTGAGGTACTTCTCTGGTTGCAACCACAAGTGCTAACTGTAATTGGTGTGCCAGGAAATGAATGTAATAGGCATACGGGTAATCTTTAAGAAATAATGCTTGCAGTCCGTTGCACTCACCACGCATGTTACTGGCGCCGTCATATCCTTGAATTCTTATGTTCTAGACACTAAGATTATGATGAGACAAAATATCACAGATTTCGGTCTTTAATGTTAAAGAAAACATGGACTGAATATAAGAAACGCTCTCTCGTAAAGCCATTTTTATCAAAGCCATTTTTATCAACAAAGTTAACAACATTGGCCATTTGCTCTCTTTTAGATATAATTCTATATATATCCACAATCAAACAATATTTGACATCATCAATCTCCTCACGAATTAAACTTTGCAATTTTCTGGCAAAAGCATGTAAAGTTTTTTTTTTGGATTTTTGGTGAAGTATATTTGGCAAAAACATGTAAAAATTGTATTATCTTACATGTTTATTTTATTTACTATTAAGTAATTAAGATTAAATGAATAAATTCACTAATTTCATGAACCCGTATTATTTTAGCTAAAATATTTAACAAAATTAATAAAATTTGTTTAGTCAATTCTCAGTTTCAATTTTTTTATTATTCGGGGGGGGGGGGCGAAAGAAAAATTCTAATAAATTTTAAAATTTTATAGTAAAATTTTGAGGTTATTCCGGAGTTAGCGGGACCCGGACTCCCGTTGGCCCCTGGTTCCTCCCCTGTACATAACCCCAATAAACTATTTCTCCTTTCCTTGAAGCTTCGATCTGCTATCAATCTTGTACGATATAGACATTATTATATATATATATATATATTGAATATATAACTAAATCACAAGAACATTACTAATTCTTAAATCATAAAAGCATATAAGAATTAACAATTAAATTAGGAGAAGGGTTTGAGAAAACAAACAGAGATTGGATTTAATCTCGAGTCCAGAAAACTGTCTCCTTAAAGCAGTTTCGCCCCGCACCATTCGTGTTTAGCGACCTCCTTCCCAGGATAAAACGAGATACTAGTATAATCGATAAATCGAATATACTCTCAACGAACTTGAACTAAGCCCGAGAACTATTACCGGAATATTGGAAAAATTTAAGACTGGAGAGACCGAGAATGAAAGAGATGACTCTTATTTCCTCGACTTAATAAAACTGGTGCCCTAAGACTCTATTTATAAAGAGAGGCTTGAAAGGACATTGTATTTCTTTTCGATGTGGTACATGGTATTTATAAGAAAAATTAAGGAATAGGTTTCTACTACTCTCGATTTGGTACAAAACCACTTCCAATATTAAAAGGTAAACTTTTGGAACATCAGTTCTCATTCACCATTTACTCATTTTGAGCGTGTAAATATGCGTTGGAATCCACTCAAAGAGGAAAATACGTTCCAATAAATACACACCACTAACACATAATATATCTCACTCATCTAGAGTGTCAAAATGATTCACAACTTAATCTAAAATATTAAATTTGTCCAACATGATCATCCAAGAGGCTGGTAAATTCTTGGTTATTAATTCAATGCTCAAACTGCCTACTTTTCCTATCACTATTTTACACGTCTGTATATTTTACTATTTGCACCAGCGATAGTAGTAATACATTATGACATATACTATACAATTCCACATTCTTAACCTACAAGCTACACAGTAAACACAGGCATGCACAATTAAATAGGCAAATTCTTTACACCTTTTCTACACGGTTGCATGCATGTGCATGGAATCCACATGAGAATCATTGACTAGGAAAGCAATCAGACAAAAGTTCGTTGAATTTAAGTGTGAGTGTGTGACTCTCCGTTGAACAGGACAAAATGCAAGTGTCTCCCTGTTTCAAATTATTATTCCTTCTGTTTTCTCTTGGTATAAGTGATCACTGTATATATTATTAATGCAGAGGTATATGAAAATAAGTTACCTTTTCTTAGCCACAAGATTAGGATATCATCTATTCTCTATTTTATATACGAGTGATGGTAATTTATATGATACTATTAATCCTCGTAATTTCAAAACAATTAACTGACTAGTTTTCATCTGTCATACATAAAAATAATTACATGATTAATTAACTTTGTAATCTAATATTTAAGTGTTCCTAAATAAATGTTCATTTTTTGACTAGTCAACTTGACCATATTTTACTCGAAATTTACATATACAATATAATTGAAAATAATATAAATAAATATATATATATATATCCTTAGAAAATATATTTAGTTTATTTTATAATTTAATTTTCAGATTTTAAAAATAACTAATAAATAATTTATAATATTTAAATTAAAAATTAATCAATTTAATTCCTAAAAAATCAAAACAAATATATAATTAAGTACGGAGGAAATAATTAGAATTAGAGTTTAAAATTTTATACAAAAATCTTAAAGGACTGGTCAAATGGAAATGGAGGATAATTGCAAAGTTGAGAAAATTGACAAGGCAGCATATTTATCACTTATCCTTTGGCATCAATTTGGGTGCCCATAACATCAATTTAATAATATCTCCGGTCCTCAAAAGTCATGGTAGGTTTTGTTACTGTTTTGTCCTTGGCCCCTTGAAAGAATTAAACCTTTTCTTTTTTAATTTATACTATAGAGTAGTGTTTCTTTTAATAACATATGGAAAACATTCCTTAATTTTAGGATATACTTGTTTATTTACCGCATATATCTAATCGTATTTTGATGTTACCCCTTCGACTGGCAAAAGTTTTTGACGCACGTACTATTCCTCTAGGTCTAGGCTACAGGTTAAAGCGGGTAGCTTCTACCTTTAGAACAGTAGCATCATTTGCACTGTTTCAATTTACATGCATGATCACTACTCGCGAGTCGCATATCACGTGCATCTCTAATCAGAGTTGGTAATTTGTACGGGTTTAATTCGTTCGCTTGGGACTGGCTTCTACGGAAATCCGAATTTATTCGATCCGCACCCGATTGATTCAAATCCGGACAATTTGCTGAAATGAACGAACCAAATACGAATACGTAATTAGAAAATCGGGACTAGCCCGGCCCGCACGAACTAACGAGCCGCACGAGTCGCACAACACACACAGCCCGCATAGCCTGCGGGTCTCGTGCACACGCCAATGATCATCCTCTGTTCTTCTCTACCCTGTTCAACGGAAACCTGCAGGCTACACAACACCTCCAACGCTCCTCTATGCAACGGTATGTAACGGTCATTTACTCCTCTGTGACTGTAATGGTCATCTTCTCCTCCTATAAATACATACATACACAATTTTAATGCTTTGTCTCTCTCGTTGTCAATCTCTCAACTCTCTCTAATTTCTATGTCTCTCTTATCTCTCTCTAACTCTCTCTAATTCTCTGTCTCTCTCAATCAAGTCTAAAGTCTCAACCCCATTTTATTTACAGCTTCGAATTTATATCCCCTTCGATATGCAGTCAATTTATCCGCTTTCTCTAATTTATATCTCTCAACCCTTCAAATTTATTTTTCTCATTATATTCCCAAAATTTATACAGAATTTATTACAAGCAAATTTATCTAGAATTTATCGCAAGAAAATGGAGCATGGAAGATGGAGTTTTCTTCTCAAGATTCAACCTCTGCGTCTTCGATACTACCACCTTGACCCGGATCCACTTTTAATACCAAAAAAAGTATTTTAATTTTTAAATGTTTTGTAATTCTAATAATTTTAGTAATTTTAGTAATTGTAAAAAATTTAGCAATTTGTTTTGTAATTTATATTTAATTTTAGAATTTTTTATTATTTTAGTAATTCGTTCTATAAATTTTAAAAATTTTAGTAATTTTGTAAATTCAAATGGTAAATTCATTTTATAAATTCATTTTGTAAATTTGTTTAGTAAATTTGTTTTGTAAATTTCTGTTAACTAATTTATTTGTTTTGTAAATTTGTGCAGGTGCTACGAGTTCGAGAAAATCATCACACGTGTGGACATATTTTTCAAAAAAAGCCTTGCCGGATAATTTGAATAGATTTAAAGTTCATTGTTTGATTTGTGTACAAAATGGTAGACCACAACCACAATTTAATTACGGTCGAGGGACCGGCACGTGAACACTAAGTCGTCATTTGGAGAATATTCACTCTATTATGAAGGCGAGTAATGAAAGTGGGGAAGCACGAAGAGATCCACAACAAACACAACTTGGTGGTTTTATGACATCAACGGGAAGTGGAGGTATGCCTTTTTCCTATAATAGAGATAGAATGATAAAAAGTTTTTCTACTTTTGTTACACTAGACGAGTTACCATTTTCTCACGGTGAGAGTGATAATTTAGAGTACATGATGAAAACTACAATAAATCCGGCATTTAAAAAAATTCCTAGGAACACACTTAAATGACACACAATAACATAATATCATTGCGCTAGAGCACAATTAATTGATTTTTTTCAAGAATTTAATGGTATGGTTTCATTAACTAGTGATTGTTGGAGTTCGAGTTAAGGTGAGTCTTATATATGTGTTGCTGTTCACTGGATTGGTGTCGATTCACTACATCATAGATAGCCTATCGCAATGGTTTAATCATGCGTGTTACAAAATTATGTTACCTTAGGTATGCTCATCTTAGCCTACCGCAACATAGTATTTTTGATGTTACCATAGCCTTTATAATATGTTACTATAGCTTCAAAGTGTTACATACGAGTAACACGTGGAAACTTATGTTACAATAGAGTGTTAATGGATAAAAAATTAACAATTTACAAACAATTAAATATATATAATTATTTAACTTGAAAATTAATCAATTTTGATAATATAATTAAGTAATAATATTAATATTAGCTAAGATTGATAAAAAAAATTAAATTTTTTTAAATTGTACTAATTAATAATGATAATTTTTTATTAATAAAAAATTTGAACCTTATTTAAACTTAAAATTTTATTGAAAAATTAAAAAAAAAACAAAATTAACATACAGTTATTTGGGCTCTCGTTGGGCTCTCCATCAGGCGGGTTAAAGTAGGCTCAAATTTTTGGAGAAAGCGCCAGTTTTTTGGAGAATCCGCAGATTTTTGTCAAAATTTTACACTCTCTAACTCTCAACATCTCTTTCTCTCGGTGGTTCTCCCACACTCTATCTCTCAGCTTCCAATTCACAGATTTATGATTAGATTAGCTTTAAGGTACTACCCCTCTCTGTCTCATAGATCCGAGTTAGGGTTTCTAATTGGAATTGGGGGTTTTTAATTAGAATTGGGGTCAAATTCTACTTTAAAGTACTACCCCTCTCTGTCTCTCTCTGATTTTATGTTATTATAGAGGTTTTTGTGATGTTGATTTAGAGTGCTGTTGTGTTTTTAGTATGAAGCACGATGTTGTGTTTTTAGTATGAAGCACAACAACACAAAACACAAAACACAAAGCCGTAGAAATCGATCTAATTTTTTCAACAAATTTTCAATTCGCGAAGATCTAATGGCGCCTATTGAAGTTTTAGCAAACGGCGACGACATCTCCGCCGCTAAACCACCGGTCACTGGTCGTTAAACGACGACGACATCTTCCACTTTCGGCTATTATTAAGAATCAATTAAGTGTTATTGATGGTTCAGGTATATATATATATTGTGTGTGTAGATTTGAATTGATGTGTTGTTGTTGTCGGTCGTATTGTTGCTTTTAGTTTTGTGATTGAATTGGATCAAATGTTGTTAGTTATGCGATACTTGTTTGGCACAAGAGTGTGTACTTCACAGATATGGTAATCTTTCTATGGCTATACCTGATCTCATATTTGGTTACGAAAACCCTTGTTGAATTATTTTATGTTTTGCATATTGTGCAGGTTCTTGATATGATATTGAGGTTTGCTTGACTACAATTGGTATTAAAATTCAACGTGTCTGCTCTACGTGGTGATGCCATAATAAGGTTATGTTCCTGCCTAGAGATCCTTCGCCGTGACATTTGGAGTTTCTTCAGGTATTATATGATCTGACTACAGCCTTTTAATGTTCTGATTAAAGTTGCATCTGATGGACCGAATGCATAGTGCTTATTAACATATCTCAATATGGCAGCTCTCTCTCTTAATCCATATAATTACATAGTAAGTTTAGAAAAACCCCAGACCGAATGCACTGTCCGTTTCTGCTTGATTGATGGAGGGATGGGGCATGTTTCACATCTAGATACTCAAAGAGAAATTCACGAGTTTTTCTCATTTTCTGGGGAAATTGAGCATATTGAAATACGAAAGTATGCCTTTTTCTGCATACCCTTTTGCTCTTATTACTTATTTTTATGTTTTCAGTTTTATTTTCTTTGTAAATATGGAGTGAGAGTGTTTTTTTTATGCAGTGACTCAAGACCAAAGATTGCGTTTGTCACTTTAAAGATCCACAAGCCCTTGAAATTGCACTACTTTTGTCGGTAATTTCTTGTTGATTTATGCTTGGTTTTCATTGATTGTAGTAGTTTACATTCGTACCATTGTGAGGAAAAATATATTCTCTCTCATTAAAACTGAGTACACACTGGGAAGTTCATACGAAAACTAGATTGTAGGTATCTGAATCTAGTTACTCTTGGTTTCGCAGCAGATCCTTTACCACATCCAGGGTCCTAGTCCTTTTTGTAGTCATAATCTGATAAATTTCATCCAGTTTTTTCTTGTTGTAGTGATTGGCAATGCTAGTACATAGTAGCAGTTGTATTAGATTATAGGTATCTGAATCTAGTTGCTCATGGTTTCGCAGCGGATGCCTCTACCACCTCCATGGTATTGGACTTGCTGAAATCAAAAGGGCAGGACCCTGCTCTCCTTGCTCAAAGTAGGGAGTTTTTTAAGGTATATTGTAGTTTATGTGTTTGCTAAGAAGTATGGTAATATATTTTTCAAAGTTCTTTCCAGGTGTTATGTCCTGAAATGATTTGATTCTCTGTTTGGTCCTACATATTCTAATTATGATGTCAAATATCAGTCTCTTTTTATTTAATATTAAATATATTCTACACCATTTATAGTCATATTTGCTCTTATGTCATGATCAGGTTTCGAGTACTCTTGTACTCTTGTTGCGAGTGAAAAAAATCTGGTTTATCGGTATGATTATGCTCCTTGCATACCAATTCAATTTGTTTGTTCTCCTCTATTAGTTGTTCCTATTTAGAGATCGGTTTTGTCGCAATGTTGGTGGTTGTAGAGATATACACAATTCCCATTCAAGTTCTATTGTAGTCATGCAAACCAAATTATTTCTGTGTTTTTTTTCCTTTTGATGTGCTAGAATGGGTTTGGGTTCCCCCTGAGCCCATTGATGTGCTCTGTTAAACCATGTTTTTATCAAGTCCATGAAGTAGGTAACTGTATTGACAGGCCATTAGAATTTCATGGAAAATATCAGTAGCATATTAAATGAAGTAGGTAACTGTATTGACAGGCCATTAGGAGATGTTGATATTGCCTAATGTCTCCAATCATGTTTTGTTTAGATTTAGGGTACTCGTACTCCAAAAGGATAAAAATCCTAAATTATTAGGCAATACTAATTTGTCCATCATAAACCATGCTTACTGATTAATTGGTTACAGTAACGAAAAAAGGGCAAGCAGGCTGCATTTTTTTAACTTTCCACACAACTGTACCACCAAAAGACATGATCCTTTAACAAGTACTGACATATAGTAGCCAGTAATTCCATCTTAGAGCTGTATGTCTGCGCTATTATAAGTCTTAGAGGATATCCTATATAGACGTTAGTTCATACTTCATACCATATAGGTAATATATGACAAACATAAAGAACATAAGCTAGAAAATATGAAGTCTTTATTCATTCAGCCACGAGTGATATCAGCAGCAGCAACAGGCATCTGATGTCTACTTGACACACACAAGGTAAAAGAGGTACATTACCTTTTTTTCTTGTTGATTGGTTCCCCCTGCATCAACTATGTATTCTGCAATAGAAGCACTAATGTTGCTGCATCGCCTGCTTCCAACAGAAGCACTGTGAATTCTTCTCTAGCTAGTTCCACCCATTAGATGTGCATTTAGAACAAATTACTCCACATCTTTATAATATATTTCTCCATGTCTTGGTTACAAATTGAGATGTGTAATTGAAGCTATACAAAGATACATCATAAGATAATACTGTATATGAATATTGAGTTAAGCAGGTAACATCATGCATGACGAAACCAACTCAAAGAACCGTTTTCCATGGAGTAGGTGCAGGATTTGCCATGATATCTGGGACTAGCATGGATGCACCACATATAGCAGGAATTGCTGCTCTGGTAAAACAGGAACACTTTCACGAGAGTCGTGCTTCCATTAAATCAGCATTAATGACGACATTAATTACACTTGACAGGGCAGGGACGCCTCTTCAAGCCCAACAATATTCTGGATCTGAGACTGTGTCGCTTGTCCCAGCTACACCTTTTGATTATGGAAGTGGCCATGTAAATCCTAGAGCTCCTTTAGATCCAGGGCTCATACTTGATGCTGGTAATTTTCAATTTTTTTTAATTTCCTCTTTTGCATCTATATGATTAGCCTGCCTGCTTATCATTAAATGTAAATCCTAAATAGGAGTTTGACTGCTGACTAACATGGGTAAATCAATGATTATGGATCGATTTGATCACTTCATTTATTAATTCTAATCTAAGTGTAGTTTAGATTAGTTGGTTGCGGACATGATTGTTACACATTAATAATTCCAAGCTATATGAAAAAATAGTTTTACTTTTGTTCCAGGCTTAATTTTACATGATTATCTAAGCCTACCGGGATGTCCATGCTAAACAAATGATGTTCTATGTTTTCTTAAGCAATTAACTCTCTTCAATCTCATGTTCTAGAAGGTAGCATATCCTCTGTATTAATACTTGCAATATGCTAGTCAAATCTCATGTTCTAGAAGGTAGCATATCAACTGTGTATTCTGCAACAAAAGCACTAGTGTTGATAGGTCCCCCCTGCATCAACTGTGAATTATATTGCTATGAATGCTCGATCCTATCTTAGAACTGGTGGTCATTACTTGATCTCCACACGGGTTTGTTAGTATTATGTATAGTATGTTTAACTCTTAAAGTAGTAAAGAACCATACTTGATTATTTTTTAGTACTTGATTCTTATCATTCTTTTAGATAATACTGCTGTTGTTCATGTTGATGCAGCAAAAAATGCTAGCTAGATGGAGAGATACATTGGCATCATTGAGTTTGCAGGCATTATTGTATGTATATATGCATCAGGTATGTAAAATAGTAGTTGTTATAGAATATAGAAGTACAATACTTTTGCATGGGGCATATATAGGGTATTGTATGACCTAACCTTTGTTTCTTTCTCATTTCAGCTGTAACAACTATATATTTGTTGATGAATGCATACATGTCAAGTTCTCGGCAGCTACTAGCAGGAAGTGGATTAAGTTTTGGGATGTAGATTAGTTGGTTGTATTGGTTAAATTTATTGTGATTTAAGTAGATGGTAAACTGGTTATGAATGTAGTTGAGATTATAAAATTTGGAATGTATTAGATTAATGTAATATATTTTCAAATTTTGAAGTCGATTTTACACTTTATAATATTAGTTTTTCATTTTTCTTCCTGGTAAATTGTTACAGTAGCTTCATAAAGTGTTAGAGTAGGTTGTTCAAAGTGTTACCCCAGGTACAAATTTGATGCTAGCACTGTGGGACCCACATGCCACGTCACCACTGCGAAACCTACATGCCACGTCATGTTGGTCCCACTAGTGGGCCCCATTTTTTTTGAAAATTCTGAGTTCAAAGGTAACATACATATTGTGATACTATAGACATAGATTAATGTTACCTTTGACGGCTATTGTAACACAAAAGTGAATGTTACACCAGGGCAAAAGTAATGTTACCTTAGGGGCCAAAGGTAACTCGAAAAAAAACAACTTAATTTTTATGTTACCTTAGGCCTTTTTCTGGCTGTGGTAACACTTTTTTGGGCCTGTTGTAACATTTTCTTGGTGTTGCTGTAGGCCATTTATGGTGTAGTGATTACTTGTTACAAAAACGAATTATTGTATTTGATGTTATGGAAGAATCACACACCGGTTATAATATTATGTTTAGAATTTTAGATAAAATTAAGAAATTTAATTTGCTTAATTAGGTATTCACAATTTTTTTAGATAATGTTGCTAATAATAACAACTGTATTAATATATTAGGACCGAAATTCCTTTAATTTTAGATGGAATATTTTTACATATTAGATGTTGTGCTCGCATAATTAACTTAACGGCTCAAAAAGGAATTTCACAAATAATTAATTTATTAGAACCTATTAGGAAGGTAATTAAGTATCTACGTTTGGCGGATAAATATAGGTCTAGGTACAAAAAATTGTGTAAAGAAAATGGACTAAGGCCGAAAAAATGGGGTGTCGATTGTTCTACAAGATGGAGTTTGACTTATAAATTACTTGTTGAAGCAATTAAATATAAACTCATTATTACCACCTTATATAATGACGATCCAATTCACTAATACGAAGGAAAAATTATTACTGAGCATGATTGGGAATTAACATCTACTATACGTGACATACTTTACTGTTTTCCGCATGCTACTAAAGTTTTGTCTTATGTTTATGAACCAAATGTACATTATTGCATCATTGAATATGTTAGTATTGTTACTACTTTAAAGGAATAGGAAGAACATGATAATTTTAGTGATGTTATTAAGGATATAAAAATTAAACGAATTGAATATTTTACCGAATTTCCTTATATTTATGGTATTACATGTCTTCTTGATCCCAGTGTTAGAAAGGAAGGTTTAGAAAATATATTAGAACATTATTATGTAGTGTTAGGAATTTCATATGATCATGTTTTATACGTAAATAATTTTTTTAAATTTGTTGTTTTGTCTTATAAATATGTATGCTCCAAAAAATCAAAGTACTATACCACCGAAGAGTAGTAATACTAACCAAAATACAAAAATATAGAATTTCCACTTCATCTCCCGTACCTTCTTTTGCCATTAGTATGATTAACGAATTTTTTTCATATAGTTATGAGTTAAATGATGATTTTGATATACTAACATGGTGGAAGAATCATGAGTTATAATTTTTGGTTTTAGCAAAAATTGTAAAGGATATTTTAGTTGTCCTGGCTTCTACAATTATGTCCAATTCTGCTTTTAGTGCAGGTAGAAGAGTGTCAGACAAGAAGAGATCGAGTCTTGCGCCAGACGTTTTAACAATTTTAGTTTGTAAAAGAGATTGGGCTTTGAGAGTCTCTATTTGCTGGTTAGCCTCCTCCAGCTTCTTGTTTGTATCCTCCAGGCCAACCTTCCAAGCCTTAGCTTGGTGAAGCGCCCCTTGGAAATGGACGTTCGCCTACAAGAGATAAAGAGAAAGTAAGAAATAAGGAAAATCATGACAGAAAGCTATGGATAATGAAAGAAAAAGATACACCATCACCAAGGCCTAAGCACTGAAAAGCTCGTTAGCCTCCAAGTCCTGTTGGAGGATAAGATCATAATAGTCTACCGGGGAAATAGAATGCATGGACCATTCCTTGGCAAGTTTTGTATTGCCAACAATCGAGTCCTTTCCCCAGATTCCCCAGGTAGGTTGTAAGAAAGTCCCTGGTTTCTGTTTTGTATGCAAGGGTTGGCTGGGGACTTCCTCATCTCCTTCCTTTGCCTGAAGAAGGAACTCCGGGAAATGATCCCCCAGATGCGTGTCCTTGAAGACCTTTCTGGCGCGCTTCATCCTGGTTGTTTCCAGGTCTTTAGGCTTGGTAGCCTCTTCGATCCTCTCAGCTAATTCAACGAATAAGTAAAGTAGATTAAGAAAATAGTAATTATCTTGCTTCAATTCTAGGAACTTAATCTCCATCTGATTCTTCATGTAGCGAGGAAAATATTTCTCCAGGAAAAGATCAGTGAATCTGTCCCAAGTCACCACACCTTCTCCCTCCAAAGCTTTCTTTGATTTCCACCAGTAATTTGCTTCGTCTTTCAGAAAGTAGCTGGCAAAATTTGTCTTCTGTTCTTCCTTAACTTTAACCAATACAAAAGCCTTTTCCATCTCCTTCAGCCAAGCTCTCGCCTTTGTAGGATCTGCGGAACCGGCAAATTCCGAAGGCTTTACCGACTGAAATTGCTTGAAAGTAACTACATGTGCAGCTGGGGGTACTTGATGTTCTGGATGAGCGGCTTGCTGTAGCACTTGTTGTTGAAACTGCTGTTGTTGTTGCTGCATCTGTTGCTACATCATCAGCATCTGTTATTGCATAAGATGAAAAATTTGATCCATATGATTGTTATCATTCTGACCCTCGGTATTTCCGTTAGATGAGTCATGTCTCGCTTTTCTTTTAGGTGCCATATTCTGATAATAAAACAATTGGTTCTTCTAATAATAATTTACTAAATAGGTGATATGGAATAGAAACAATCTTTATAATATTAAAATAGCATTAAAACAGTTGATATGGGGAAGAAAACAATTGATTAAATATCTAAAATAAGTGAGTAAAAACAGTGCGATGTCTAAATAAATCATTTTAAAATAATAAAAAAATTGTAAACATAAAGGGTACAATATGATTGTAAATAAAAATAACATTTTAAAATATACAACGGTAAAATAGTAAAATAAATGTAAATGCTTAAATGACTGGAAAAAATAAAATAAAGAAAACGTGAAAAGGTTCATCTTATATATATAGGTAGGACACCAGTTGTAGGTGTCAATGTTTGATTCAAAAGTCTATAATATGTTAGTCGTCCTGCTACTACTATCAGTCAAAGCTAGTAGCTACACTCATACAAACTAGTCATATAATACTACGTTGCATCTATCTACATATAATATACAAGATACAACACTCCACTGTCTGCTGAGATCAGAATCCAGGTGACACATGGCTCAGCTCCTCCTGCAAGGCCTCTAATACTGCCCCTGTGAGTCTCTTCGCCCTGCAATATGCTGCCTTTGTACGTATGTCCTGCTGCCTCAAATCAGTAAGCTCCTAAGAACCAACCCTACATTTCTCATCAAATAACTTTTATTCAAACCAACACTAGTACTTATCATGTTACACCTGATCTGGTAACTCAAAGCTCTCTTCTAGGATAGGGACAAACACCCTTGGTATAAGAGGGTCCCGCTGCTTGACTCGCTTCTTGACTATGCGGGTTCTGATGGGTTTCATTCTCTACCTTGACTGAAAAACAATAGGAATAACAATAAAAGGGGGTGAGCCAAAATTGCTCAACAAGCCTACAACAATATATGTAGTATCAAGAGAAAATAAATGAATCGAATTCTGATGGTTTGAACAACCATTTGTATCTGTATGGAATAATAAATTGCCATTACTGGCGAGTGCCAAATGAATGAGACTGGAAACAAGAACTAACTATGCACTATAACCTGCTAATCAGTCAGGATATAGTGCGGATCTATACCAACTGCATAGACCCAACCAACATAGGGAGTACTCAGGCAACTACGGCCTATTAATTAATGGTCTGGGTAAAACCCAGTCCGTATCATAACCATCCAGTCCAAAGCAGAGCATCCGGAACAATCAGAATGCTTTCGATGTATCCCAATATCATGATATATCATAATATATGTAACAAGGGTGAAAATATTAGAATATGAATAGAGGATACAATAAATTGGGAGAAATCAAGAATCAAAATGAAATAGAAACAAGAATCAATAATTGTGTATCAGTGTATATGAACAAGAATTATCAATGTGTAATTGATATGGAAACTGGGGTATATTTCACTATTCTAAACTTAGAATAGGGAAAAACTTGTCTTGCGCGTACTTAACCTGGTTCAACTCACCGCCTTATGTCTCCTGCTTGATCTGCCTTGCTGATATTGGATCTATCATAGAAAGATAGTCGTTTAGATAACTTGCTTTATACGCATATCTCGAATTGATACCACATTGCCCCAATAGTCTACCCATTCGATTCTATCAGACTCGCATATATAAATATAATTATATAATACATAAGGTTCACATAATCATGTAAAACATATAGCATATAAGGCACATAATTGATTTTAACCTCATAATTAATTTTAGAATCGATACTAGACTCATACCTGTATTAACTAACCCTATTTGATTTTATTTATAATTTTTCAGGATTTATTTGACTCAATTCTACCTATATTAGGACCTATAAGCAATTAACTATCACAAGACAACTCTCTTTTGGAAGAAGTATGACTTACAATTATTTTTATTGGATTCGTTTCATTTTTCTGAGTCTAGGGGTCTTCGTTTCACTCAAATCGGACTAACGGTTTAATTATTATGAATTAAACAAGATTTAATTAATAATTAATTAATTATAAATAATTAATTATAATTAAATAATCCTTAATTATATTTTTAAATAATTATTTAATAATTATTATATTTTAAAATAATTAATCCTTAATTATTAAGACTAATTACAATTTATTATGATTATTCACAAATTATTATCACTTACTCGATTAGATCGATCATTTACAAATAAATAATCGATACAATTAACTGATACGATATTCATCGAATAAACAACTGTCGCTCGAATAATAATAATAATATTACTCAAACTTATCGTTCACTTACTCGTATAGATACGAGTTACTCGTATTATTTAACTAATTATCGAATCCTTAATCCTATTATTCAATTATTTTTAGTCCTATTTATTAATTAATTACTTAATTATTAAATAATAGATCACTAAATAAATAATTAGATAAATAATTAAATAATTAATAAATAACTAAATTCGAATTCCTAAATTAATAAAATAATTTAGAAATTAATTATGATAATTTTCAGAATTTAAATCTAATTTTTATTAAATTTTTAGAATTTACAATTTAATTTTCTGATTTATGAGGCTTTGAACACCCGCCGGTGTTCTTCACAGTCCCAGAAACCGGCGACGTTCCGGCCACTAGAACTCGATTCCGGCGAGTCGAATTCCTGGGCCAAACAACACGATTCCAGCCTGATTTTGTTGCCAATCCATTCACCATCATCCCAGCAGCTCTTTCTGGCCATCCTCCTTCTGCACCCACCCACGTGTCGTCTTCCCGGTTAAAACAGAGCAACGGCCGGCGAAAGTCCGACGAGCATGATTTACAGTCGAAACGGAACCGTTCGGATCGATTCAACCTTCCATTCCATTCAAAATCAAACCAGCAATTCACCCATATCCTTATCTAATCCTATCAATGCCTATATCAGATTCTCCGGCCAAACTCAATAATTTTCCGGCTAAAACCTAAACTAACAGATTCGTGCACGAAAAATTACAAATAAAATACCAAAATAAAGCTTATAGTTCATATAATCTAACCCTTATCAACACAGTAACCTCAGGTTCATGTAAGTTCAGAAACAAATTAAAATCAAAATAGTATAAACTTGAATATAAGAACTAACACTTAGAGCAATCGTTTGATCAAATAAATAGCACAAATCAACTGTAAACCAACACATGAAACTATTACAAGCATCAATTTCAAACAATAACCCCAGGAATCAAAATGCCTAATTTCACTTCATGAACCCTAAAAAAACGAATTGAAAATTGACTCAACAACACATCAAATTGATGATATGAATAGAAAGTAGAGATCAAGAGCTTTGTTTTGGTTACTCACATGATCAAATCGGGTAACATAATCACTTCCAAATCTGAGGTTTAATTCCTTGAATGTTCTTCACCAACAAACTAATTTCTTGATTTTCTGAATTTTTAATAATAATTAACTAATTAATTAATAATAAAACAGCTATTTATAGTACTGGAAATAATACTCCTAAATAAAATTAAGGGGCTAATTACACATCTAATAAAAATATTTGGCCCTAATTTTTATAATTTTTGGGTACTAATAATGAATTTTTAAATATCCAATAAATACAAAATAAATGCTAAAAATTCCCAAAAATTATGAATATTACAAAAATGCAAAGAAAAATGATGTATAATAATTTCATGATCATATAAAAATAAAAATATGATTTTTGTGGGGCTTTTGGTACCCGAAGGGGTCCGGAAAAGTCGTTTTTCGCGAAAAAGGTAAATTTGTAACACGTCTAGGGGTTCAGAATAGCGATATGGTATAGGTCGTTTTTAACAAAATAGGGCCAATGATTTTGTTTGAAATACGGGCTTTTAAAACACTGTTTGAGCTGTACGGGTTTTGATATAAAACTTATAACTTACGATAGAACACTCAATAAATATCTGAATCACATTCCGATCAAAACAGACGACACGTAGCACATAGCAATTAGGGTTTAACGACTCAACAAAGTTAATCACATAATAATACACATAATTTTTCTTTATTATGAAATAATACAAGCGTAATTTCTCGATCATTACATTCTCCCCCTCTTAACAGGATTCTGTCCTCAGAATCACGCTATGTAAATAACTGAGGATACTTTTCTAACATATCACTCTCGAGTTCCCAGGTTGATTCCTCAACCATTGGGTTTCTCCACAAAACTCGCACTAATGGTACAGACTTATTCCTTAATACCCTCTCTTGCCGATCTAGAATTCTTATCGGCTGCTCAACATACGACAAATCTGCCTGAAGTTCTACTGGCTCATATTCTATTACATGCCTTGTATCAGGGGTGTACTTCTTAAGCATAGATACATGAAATACATTATGAATATGCTGCATATGGGGTGGTAAGGCTAGCTCGTACGTAACTTTTCCGACTTTCTTTAAAATCTCAAATGGTCCGACGTAGCGAGGTTTCAATTTACCTTTGTTGTCAAACCTAGTTAATCCCTTCCATGACGATACCTTTAGCAGTACATGTTCCCCTTCTTGATAGTCCACATCTTTTCTGGATTGATCTGCATATTTACGCTGTCGTTTATGCGCTGCTTCAAATTGCTTTCGAATGAGTTCCACTTTTTCCCTGGTCTGCTGAATCAGTTCTGGACCTAGAATTTTACGCTCTCCAACTTCATCCCATCATGTAGGTGATCTACATTTTCTTCCATATAAGACTTCATAAGGTGGCATCCCGATACTCGCTTGATAGCTGTTCTTGTAAGAAAATTCCACTAGCGGTAAATGCTCGTCCCAATTGCCTTCAAAGTCTATTGCACACACTCGTAGCATATCTTCAATTATTTGGATAGTCCTTTCACTTTGCCCGTCCATTTGTGGATGATAAGCGGTACTCATGTTTAACTTGGTTCCTAGACATTCTTGGAATTGTCTCCAAAATCTTGAATTAAAATGGGGATCTCGATCCGATACAATAGATACGGGTACTCCATGACGCATTACGATTTCCTTGAGATATAAGTGCACTAACTTGTCTAGTGAAAACCTTTCATTGATTGGAAGGAAATGTGCGGACTTCTTTAATCGATTAATGATAATCCAAATTGCATCATGATTTGTTTTAGTTCTTGAAAGTCCCACTACGAAATCCATAGCTAAGTGTTCCCATTTCCATTCGGGAATATCTAGTGGTTGTAGTAATCCGCTCGGGTGTTGATGTTCAGCTTTCACTCTTTGGCACGTATAACCCTTACTAACCCATTCCGCTATTTCTTTCTTCATATTTGGCCACCAAAAGTTTTTTTTCAGGTCTCTGTACATCTTTGTGCTTTCGGGATGAATCGAATATCTTAAGCTATGAGCATCTCATAAAATTTCTGTTTTCAATTCTGGTATGTTAGGTATCCTAATCCTCAAGCAACTCGAAAAATTCCTTTGGCATCCTTCTGGCTGGTAATCTCTTCTTCTGTCAAATTGTCGATTTTCTGATCCATTACTTCTTCTTGACACCTTATTTTCTCCAATAGTTCCGGCTGAAAAGTCATGGCGTAAATCATTTCAGTAGAGCTTTCTGGAACACGAACTTCAATCTCCAGTTTAACGAATTCCTTGATTAAGTCTTCTGAAGATGTTAATAGATTCAATCTTTCATTTCGACTCAGCGCATCTGCTACTACATTAGCTTTGCCTGGATGATAATTGATTGAAACGTCGTAATCCTTGATTAACTCTAGCCAACGTCGGTGTCGCATGTTGAGTTCCTTCTGTGTGAAAATATACTTCAAGCTTTTATGGTCCGTGTAAATCTCACATCTTTCGCCGTATAGATAGTATCTCCAGAGTTTTAGTGCAAATACGATTGTTGCTAGTTCGAGATCGTGCGTCGGATATTGCTGCTCATGCGGCTTTAACTGTCTTCCAAGTCCTCGATAAGAAGCATCGCTGTATATGACAAAGTCTCCTTGATCGTCAGGTAAAACAAGTACAGGTGTGGTTACTAAACGATTCTTCAACTCTTGGAAACTTGCTTCATATTTCTCGTTCCATTCGAACTTTTCATTCTTTCATGTCAACATCGTCAATGGGGTGGCTATCTTTGCAAAATCCTTAACAAATCTTCTGTAGTACCCTGCTAATCCCAAGAAACTTCTGACTTCCGTTGGGGTCTTCGGTCTTTCCCAATTTAGAATAGCTTCAATCTTTGATGGATCCACTTGAATTCCTTCAATACTGATGATGTGTCCTAGAAATTGCACTTCCTTCAACCAAAATTCACATTTTGAAAATTTCGCATAGAGCTGTTCCTTTTGTAATGTCTCCAATGTCATTCTTAAGTGCGCTACATGTTCTTCTTCCATCTTCGAATAAATCAAGATGTCATCAATAAATACAATGATAAACTTATCCAGATACTTCTTGAATACTCGATTCATCTAATCCATAAATGCTGCAGGTGCATTAGTCAGTCCAAATGCCATCACCAGAAATTTGTAGTGTCCATATCTCATTCTGAACGCAGTCTTTGGAATATCTTCTGCCTTGATCTTTAACTGATGATAGCCTGATCGTAAGTCAATTTTCGAAAACCACGCCGCTCCTTTCAGTTGATCAAATAAGTCGTCAATGCAAGGCAAAGGATATTTATTCTTGATAGTTAACTTGTTCAGCTCACGATAATCAATAAATAATCGCATGCTACCATCCTTCTTTTTCACGAACAATACTGGTGCGCCCCATGGGGATACACTCGGCCTTATAATTCCTTTGTTGAGAAGATCTTGCAATTGCTTTGCTAATTCTTTCATTTCAACAGGCGCCATTCGATATGGAGCATTTAAAATTAGTTCAGTCCCTGGTGCAAAATCAATAGTGAACTCGATTTCTCGATCCGGAGGTAGTCCTGGAAGTTCATCTGGAAAGACATCGGGAAACTCACAAACTACAGGAATATCTTCGATCTTCGGGCTTTCTTTTTCTGTGTCCAACATGTTGGCTAAGTAAGCTTGACATCCTTGACGTAACAATCATTTCGTCTGCATTATTGTTAAGAATCTCTGCTTTTATTTTTCACCTTTAAATGTTACCGTTGTATTTTCTCCGGTCTGCAATTTCACCTTCTTATTTGCACAACCGATCTGAGCATTATTACTAGCTAGCCAATCCATTCCTAAAATAACATCAAATTCTCCTAACCTGAAAGGTATCAAGTCAACTGAAAAATGACATCTTCCTATCTCAATATCACAACCTGGACATACTTAATCTACTGTAACCTGATCATCATTTGCTAATTTTATGACTAGCACTTCATCTAACCACTGAACCTCACAATCTATCTTAGAAATAAAATCTTCAGAAATAAAAAATCTCGTAGCTCCTGAATCAATCAATACTTGAGCATTTACAGAATTTATAGGAAGCGTACCTGCAACCATATTTGGACTCTGTACAGCTTCCTTCATTGACATGTTGAAAGTCCTTGCCCTGGGCTGATTTTGGGGTGGTAGTGGTGGCGGAGGTAATGCTAAAACCCTTGGAATGCTAGCGGCCATTGCAACTCCTCTGCAGTCCTTGGCGATATGTCTTTTTCTTCCACACTGGAAACAAGTGATCTCTGTCTTTCCCATCGGACATTCTCCAGAATAGTGTCCCTTTTGCTTACACTTGAAACACATGATGTTTGGCTTGTTGCAAATCCCAGTATGCTTCTTACCACATGTTCTGCAATCAGGTATAAAAGGTCGAATAAGTTTCTGCTGAATTGGGGCTGGAAGTCGGTTACCCGTCCTCTGATTGCCCTGTTCTGATCTCCTGACATTTACTTTTCCCCGGGCTTGAAATCACGGCCTTCTGAGGAAGGTGAAAGCTTTCGGTGTTGGGCAGAAAGGGAAACTTGCCCCAAATTAGGAAGGACCATATAAGGTCAAAAGTGTCCAAGGAAGAGGAACCTACAAGCTGGAGACTATGGACGGTTTTGAAGTCCCAAGAACCTGGCACGCGTAGAACCTGAAGGTTTACTATGTGTAAAAAGGTTTAGCACGATTCTCACTTGTCGAGATGACAAGTAGGTTTAAAAGCACCTTGAAGCATTGCTTGCTTAAGATTTTTATAAATTTGATAGAAGATATGTTTTAGTTTTATAAGGGTTGAACCCATCTTGTATAAGGTGTCAAAAGTACCAAGTTATAATGAAAAGCGTTCAGTTTGATCTAGCTTATTAGATTGTTATATTGTGAAGGATAAAACCAAGTTATAAACTTGAGTTTGGAAACTCGGAAAGTTGGACTATGATTGAATCACTAAGCAAAACGAGTAAAAATAACCAAAGTCAATTACAAAGCTTGAGAATGTCTAAAGAAAAGAAAAATACATAATGCAAAGAAGTTAGGCCTTGGAAGGCTCAGATTCTTCAGAGCCACTGTCTGAAGTCTCCTCGGACATCTCCTTAGTCGATCCCTCAGAAGTTTCTTCAGAAGTCTCCACAGAGGTCTCCTTGGAACTACCCTCAAACGCCTTGGATGCCTTAGGGGACGCTGGTTTTGGAGCCTCTTCCACCCTGGCCTTCTTTATAACAGGCTCGGCCTCTTCCTCAGAAGAAGATTCCTCCTCTTCAGAGCTGGATTTAGGCTCCTTCCTCTTCTGGCCTTGCCCCTGGCTTCCTGATGGCACTCTGACCGGGGACGCTGAAGTTTTTCTTCAGGTCTCTGTACATCTTTGTGCTTCCGGGATGAATCGAATATCTTAAGCTATGAGCGTCTCATAAAATTTCTGTTTTCAATTCTGGTATGTTTGGTATCCTAATCCTCGAAGCAACTCGAAAAATTCCTTTGGCATCCTTCTGGCTGGTAATCTCTTCTTCTGTCAAATTGTCGATTTTTTGATCCATTACTTCTTCTTGACACCTTCTTATTTTCTCCAATAGTTCCGGCTGAAAAGTCATAGCTTAAATCATTTCAGTAGAGCTTTCTGTAACACGAACTTCAATCTCCAGTTTAACGAATTCCTTGATTAAGTCTATTGAAGATGTTAACAGATTCAATCTTTCATTTCGACTCAGCGCATCTGCTACTACATTAGCTTTGCCTGGATGATAATTGATTGAAACGTCGTAATCCTTGATTAACTCTAGCCAACGTCGGTGTCGCATATTGAGTTCCTTCTGTGTGAAAATATACTTCAAGCTTTTATGGTCCGTGTAAATCTCACATCTTTTTCCGTATAGATAGTATCTCCAGAGTTTTAGTGCAAATACGATTGTTGCTAGTTCGAGATCGTGCGTCGGATATTTCTGTTCATGCGGCTTTAACTGTCTTCCAAGTCCTCGATAAGAAACGTCGCTGTATATGACAAAGTCTCCTTGATCGTCAGGTAAAACAAGTACAGGTGCGGTTACTAAATGATTCTTCAACTCTTGGAAACTTGCTTCACATTTCTCATTCCATTCGAACTTTTCATTCTTTCGTGTCCTTCGACAATGGGGTGGCTATCTTTGCAAAATCCTTAACAAATCTTCTGTAGTACCCTGCTAATCCCAAAAAACTTTTGACTTTCGTTGGGGTCTTCGGTCTTTCCCAATTTAGAATAGCTTCAATCTTTGATGGATCCACTTGAATTCCTTCAATACTGATGATGTGTCCTAGAAATTGCACTTCCTTCAACCAAAATTCACATTTTGAAAATTTCACATAGAGCTGTTCCTTTTGTAATGTCTCCAACGTCATTCTTAAGTGCGCTACATGTTCTTCTTCCGTCTACGATAAATCAAGATGTCATCAATAAATACAATGATAAACTTATCCAGATACTTCTTGAATACTGGATTCATCAAATCCATAAATGTTGCAGGTGCATTAGTCAGTCCAAATGCCATCACGAGAAATTTGTATTGTCCATATCTCATTCTGAACACAGTCTTTGGAATATCTTCTGCCTTGATCTTTAACTGATGATAGCCTGATCGTAAGTCAATTTTCGAAAACCACGCCGCTCCTTTCAGTTGATCAAATAAGTCATCAATACAAGGCAAAGGATATTTATTCTTGATAGTTAACTTGTTCAGCTCACGATAATCAATACATAGTCGCATGCTACCATCCTTCTTTTTCACGAACAATACTGGTGCGCCCCATGGGGATACACTCGGCCTTATAATTCCTTTGTTGAGAAGATCTTGCAATTGCTTTGCTAATTCTTTCATTTCAACAGGCGCCATTCGATATGGAGCATTTAAAATTAGTTCAGTCCCTGGTGCAAAATCAATAGTGAACTCGATTTCTCGATCCGGAGGTAGTCCTGGAAGTTCATCTGGAAAGACATCGGGAAACTCACAAACTATAGGAATATCTTCGATCTTCGGGCTTTCTTTTTCTGTGTCCAACACGTTGGCTAAGTAAGCTTGACATCCTTGACGTAACAATCATTTCGTTTGCATTATTGTTAAGAATCTCTGCTTTTATTTTTCACCTGTAAATGTTACCGTTGTATTTTCTCCGGTCTGCAATTTCACCTTCTTATTTGTGCAACCGATCTGAGCATTATTACTAGCTAGCCAATCCATTCCTAAAATAACATCAAATTCTCCTAACCTGAAAGGTATCAAGTCAACTGAAAAATGCATCTTCCTATCTCAATATCACAACCTGAACATACTCAATCTACCGTAACCTGATCATCATTTGCTAATTTTATGACTAGCACTTCATCTAACCACCGAACCTCACAATCTATCTTAGAAATAAAATCTTCAGAAATAAAAGATCTCGTAGCTCCTGAATCAATCAATACTTGAGCATTTACGGAATTTACAGGAAGCGTACCTTCAACCACATTTGGACTCTGTACAGCTTCCTTCATTGACATTTTGAAAGTCCTTGCCCTGGGCTGATTTTGGGGTGGTAGTGGTGGCGGAGGTAATGCTAAAACCCTTGGAATGCTAGCGGCCATTAGAACTCCTCTGCAGTCCTTGGAGATATGTCTTTTTCTTCCGCACTGGAAACAAGTGATCTCAGTCTTTCCCATCGGACATTCTCCAGAATAGTGTCCCTTTTGCTTACACTTGAAACAATTGATGTTTGGCTTGTTGCAAATCCCGGTATGCTTCTTACCACATGTTCTGCAATCAGGTATAAAAGGTCGAATAAGTTTCTGCTGATTTGGGGCTGGAAGTCGGTTACCCGTCCTCTGATTGCCCTGTTCTGATCTCCTGACATTTAATTTTCCCCGGGCTTGAAATCACGGCCATCTGTTGAAACGGTTCAGGGAATTTTCTGGTCCCCTCTCTTTCTGAGCTGCTTCACTCTAACCTTCAATGATCATGGCCTTCTGAACAACAGCTGTATAAGTCGTTAGCTCAAATACTGCTACCCTTCTACGAATCCAAGGCTTCAGTCCCTGCTGAAATCTCTTGGCCCACTTTTCATCCGAATCTACTTGCTCAGGAACAAACCTTGCCAACTCTGTGAACTTAACTTCATAATCCGCGACCAATAAATTATCCTGCTTCAATTCCAGGAACTTAATCTCCATCTGATTCTTCATGTAGCGAGGAAAATATTTCTCTAGGAGAAGATCAGTGAATCTGTCCCAAGTCACCACACCTTCTCCTTCTAAAGCTTTCTTTGATTCCCACCAGTAATTTGCTTCGCCTTTCAGAAAGTAGCTGACAAAATCCGTCTTCTGTTCTTCCTCAATTTTAACCAACGCAAAAGCCTTTTCCATCTCCTTTAGCCAAGCTCTCACCTTTGTAGGATCTGCGGAACCGGCAAATTCCGGAGGCTTTACCGACTGAAATTGCTTGAAAGTAACTACAGGTGCTGCTGGTGGTACTTGATGTTCTGGATGAGCGGCTTGCTGTAGCATTTGTTGTTGAAACTGCTGCTGTTGCTGCTGCATCTGTTGCTGCATCATCAGCATCTATTGTTGCATAAGATGAAACATCTGATCCATATGATTGTTATCGTTCTGACCCTCGGTATTTTCGTTAGATGAGTCAGGTCTCGCTTTTCTTTTAGATGCCATATTATGATAATAAAACAATTGGTTCTTTTAATAAAAATATACTAAACATGTGATATAGAATAGAAACAATCTTTATAATAATAAAACAACATTAAAACAGTTGATATGGGGAAGAAAACAATTTATTAAATATCTAAAATAAGTGAGTAAAAACAGTGCGATGTCTAAATAAATCATTTTAAAATAATAATAAAAAAATTGTAAACATAATGGGTACAACATGATTGTAAATAAAAACAACATTTTAAAATATACAACGGTAAAACAGTGAAATAAATGTAAATGCTTAAATGACTGGAAAAAATAAAATAAAGAAAACGTGAAAAGGTTCATCTTATATATATACGTAGGACACCAGTTGCAGGTGTCAATGCTTGATTCAAAAGTCTATAATATGTTAGTCGTCCTGCTACTACTATCAGTCAAAGCTAGTAGCTACACTCATACAAACTAGTCATACAATACTGCTGAGATCAGAATCCAGGTGGCACACGGCTCAGCTCCTCCTGCAAGGCCTCTAATACTGCCTTGGTGAGTCTCTTCGCCCTGCGATGTGCTGCCTCTGTACGTATGTCCTGTTGCCTCAAATCAGTAAACTCCTAAGAACCAGCCTATGGATCTGGCGTAGTCTCTCTCTCAAGAAGTAGTCTGGTTGAAGTGCTTGAACTAAACTGTCCTCCTATGTCTCAAACAACCCAAGAATCTCCCTACACTGATCCTGCCATCTGACCCTCTCCTCTCTCTCTCTGACTGGTATCGCTGATATGTAACCGTGCGAGGCTCGCGAAGATCTGTACGGGAACCTTGAGAAGGCAATGGTAATGGCTGATCCACAACTACCTCATCCATAAACTCTGGCTGCGGGAACTGGTATACCCCGGACACAGGGGCATAGATAGCTAGCGGTGCAGGAAACAAAACAGGCTACTCCTGGGGTGCATATACAAGTGGCTCTAACTCTGGCTCCATATGGGGAATCTCTGGAATCTCAGGCTGTGGCACGGGAACATGTGGCTTTAAGTCCTCCCACTATGGAATGTCAACCATATCAGGAACATCAAACATCGGGAACTCTAATGGTGTCTCCGGCTCAAAATAAGGGAAATAATAAAAAAAGTCTGGCACTTCTGGGGCAGGCAACAGATCTGGTGCTGGACCCTGTGGTAGGGGTGGAGGTGGTGGTAATGGAGGGAATACCTGCAGTGATACTGGTGCTAGTGTTGATGCTACCACTGGGTCTGACTCGGTCCGCTCCGAAGATGACGCCGAAGAAGCCATCTAATATACATAACAATAATAATACAAGAACAATCAAATCACAATCCTAAAACTCATAACTTCTAATCACATAAACAAACAACCCTAACATTCTTACTCCTATCTTATATGATCTTCCTATCTTATCTTAACTCTAATGTTCTTATTTTCAAGGGTCAAAACTTATGCTCTGATGCCAACTAAAACACCCTCCAAATCCGGGGTATAGATCTGGGGTATTATTAATCTTAACTACTCACTAAACTAGCACAAGCGGAATATAAATATAATAATTACCCCGAACTACTGCTACTCAGGATCTTTTAAGGTTAAGAGTTAAAAACAAGAACGACACACTAACTTTATAACAAACCAGTTTAAAAATAATTTATCTCAAGAACTCTCTTTATTACAAAACTTTATTCTATCTACATTTCTCACCAAACAACTTTTATTCAAACCAACACTAGTACTTATCCTGTTACACCTGATCTGGTAACTCAAAGCTCTCTTCTGGGATAGGGACAAACACCCTTGGTATAAGAGGGTCCCGCTGCTTGACTCGCTTCTTGACTATGCGGGTTCTGATGGGTTTCATTCTCTACCTTGATTGAAAAACAATAGGAATAAAAATAAAAGGGGGTGAACCAAAATTGCTCAACAAGCCTCCAACATTATATGTAGTATCAAGAGAAAATAAATGAATCGAATTCTGATGGTTTGAACAACCATTTGTATCTGTATGGAATAATAAATTGCCATTATTGGCGATTACAAAATGAATGAGACTGGAAACAATAACTAACTATGCACTATAACCTGCCGATCAGTCAGGATATAGTGTGGATCTATAGCCAACTGCATAGACCCAACCAACAAAGGGAGTACTCAGGCAACTACGGCCTATTAATTAATGGTCTAGGTAAAACCCAGTCTGTATCGTAACCATCCAGTCCAAAGCGGAACATCCAGAACAATCGGAATGCTTTCGATATATCCCAACATCAGGATATATCATAATATATGTAACAAGGGTGAAAATATTAGAATATGAATAGAGGATACAATAAATTGGGAAAAATCAAGAATCAAAATGAAATAGAAATAAGAATCAATAATTATATATCAGTGTATATGAACAAGAATTATCAATGTGTAATTGATATGGAAAGTGGGGTATATTTCACTATTCTGAACTTAGAATAGGGGAAAAACTTGCCTTGCGCATACTTAACCTGGTTCAACTCACCGTCTTCTGTTTCCTGCTTGATCTGCCTTGCTGATATTGGATCTATCATAGAAAGATAGTCGTTTAGATAACTTACTTTATACGCATATCTCGAATTGATACCACGTTGCCCTAATAGTCTACCCATTCGATTCTATCAGACCCGCATATATAAATATAATTATATAACACATAAGGTTCACATAATCATGTAAAACACATAGCATATAAGGCACATAATTGATTTTAACCTCATAATTATTTTTAGAATCGATATTAGACTCATACCTGTATTAACTAACCTTATTTGATTTTATTTGTAATTTTTCAGGATTTATTTGACTCAATTCTACCTATATTAGGACCTATAAGCAATTAACTATCACAAGACAACTCTCTTTCGGAAGAAATTATGACTTACAATTATTTTTATTGGATTCATTTCATTTTTCTAAGTCTAGGGGTCTTCGTTTCACTCAAATCGGACTAACGGTTTAATTATTATGAATCAAACAAGATTTAATTAATTAATAATTAATTATAAATAATTAATTATAATTAAATAATCCTTAATTATATTTTTAAATAATTATTTAATAATTATTATATTTTAAAATAATTAATCCTTAATTATTAGGACTAATTACAATTTATTATGATTATTCACAAATTATTATCACTTACTCGATTAGATCGATCATTTACAAATAAATAATCGATACAATTAACTGATAAGATATTCATCGAATAAACAATTGTCGCTCGAATAATAATAATAATATTACTCAAACTTAGCATTCACTTACTCGTATAGATACGAGTTACTCGTATTTTTTAACTAATTATCGAAACCTTAATCCTATTATTCAATTATTTTTAGTCCTATTTATTAATTAATTATTTAATTATTAAATAATAGATAACTAAATAAATAATTAGATAAATAATTAAATAATTAATTAAATAACTAAATTCGAATTTCTAAATTAATAAAATAATTTAGAAATTAATTATGATAATTTTCAGAATTTAAATCTCATTTTTATTAAAGTTTTAGAATTTACAATTTAATTTTCTGATTTATAAAAATAAAAGTAATTAAGTAAAATTACGAAAACAGGTTTTGGGATTTTGAATTGAAGTTTAAAAGATCAAAACCGGGTTTAACTAAAACCCAACCGAGTCGGGTCCGGGTTGGCAAGAACACCCGCCGGTGTTCTTCACAGTCCCAGAAACCGGCGAGGTTCCAGCCACCAGAACTCGATTCCGGCAAGTCGAATTCCTGGGCCAAACAACACGATTCCAGCCTGATTTTGTTGCCAATCCATTCACCATCATCCTAGCTGCTCTTTCTGGCCATCCTCCTTCTGTACCCACCCCTGTGTCGTCTTCTCCGGTTAAAACAGAGCAACGGCCGGCGAGCTTGATTTACAGTCGAAACAGAACCGTTCGGATCGATTCAACCTTCCATTCCATTCAAAATCAACCCAGCATTTCACCCATATCCTTATCTAATCCTATCAATGCCTATAACAGATTCTCCGGCCAAACTCAACAATTTTCCGGCTAAAACCTAAACTAACAGATTCGTGCACGAAAAATTGCAAATAAAATACCAAAATAAAGCTTATAGTTCATATAATCTAACCCTTATCAACACAGTAACCTCAGGTTCATGTAAGTTCAGAAACGAATTAAAATCAAAATAGTATAAACTTGAATATAAGAACTAACACTTAGAGCAAACGTTTGATCAATTAAATAGAACAAATCAACTGTAAACCAACATAGGAAACTATTACAAGCATCAATTTCAAACCATAACCCTAGGAATCAAAACGCCTAATTTTAGTTCATGAACCTTAAAAAAATGAATTGAAAATCGACTCAACAACACATCAAACTGATGATATGAATAGAAAGTAGATATCAAGAGCTTTGTTTTGGTTACTCACATGATCAAATCGGGTAACAGAATCACTTCCAAATCTGATGTTTATTTCCTTGAATGTTCTTTACCAACAAACTAATTTCTTGATTTTCTGAATTTTTAATAATAATTAACTAATTAATTAATAATGAAATAGCTATTTATAGTACTGGAAATAATACTCATAAATAAAATTAAGGGCTAATTACACATCTAATAAAAATATTTGGCCCTAATTTTTATAATTTTTGGGTACTAATAATGAATTTTTAAAAATCTAATAAATACAAAATAAATGCTAAAAATTCCCAAAAATTATGAATATTACAAAAATGCAAAGAAAAATGATGTATGATAATTTCATGATCATATAAAAATAAAAATGTGATTTTTGTGGGGCTTTTGGTACCCGAAGAGGTCCGGAAAAGTCGTTTTTCGCGAAAAAAGGTAAATTTGTAACACGTCTAGGGGTTCAGAATAGTGATATGGCATAGATCGTTTTTAACAAAATAGGACCAATGATTTTGTTTGAAATACGGGTTTTTAAAATACTGTTTGAGCTGTACGGGTTTTGATATAAAACTTATAACTTACGATAGAACACTCAATAAATATCTGAATCACATTCTGATCAAAACAGACGACACGTAGCACATATCAGTTAGGGTTTAACGACTCAACACAGTTAATCACATAATAATACACATAATTTATCTTTATTATGAAATAATACAAGCTAATTTCTCGGTCGTTACAACCACGTTCCACAAGAACGGTCTCTCTGATGAGATCCCAAGAGTGTGATGTCCCATGTAAGGAGGTTGAAGGCCCTGGTCTCCTCCTCAGTTAAAACAATGCCGTTCGGGCTCCCATCCACGGCTTGCCCAAAGGACGAGCAAAAGAGAGTCCCCTAGTCGCCTCCTTCCCAAAGGACATAAAGAAATTCTTTTTTCCACCCCAAGTTGTTGTCGGGGATGAATTTCCCATTCACTATGTGAGGGGCAGTGGGGCGCTGGTTCAAAGAAACCCACCCCGGATTCTTGTCAGGGTTGTTCCTGAACTGAAATTTTTTTCTAAACACAACGACCGAAGTAGGGACGTTGTGCTTGGCGCATTGCGATAAGTAGCAAAGAATCAACCTCTAAGAGTTGGAGGGAGTTGGCAAGGGATGATGCCCACATCAGCTAGTAAAAACGGGATAAAAGGATGGAAAGGGAGTCTGATACCTGCCCTTAAGGTATCCCTAAAGATGCATAAAGTATTTTTCTTCCACTGACAGGCCCTGTCGGCCGGACCCGCAAGAACCAACTTGAAGGGCTCCTTGATCTTGAAGAAAGATCTCATCTTATCCAACTCCTTTGCATCCCAGAAAATGCTAATGTGATCATGCGCATCTAGGTGCGCTTCGGACGGGTACTCATCCCCTCGGGTATTGATCATATCAATTAAAGAGGTGTACTTTAACCGAATGGGGAACTCGTTGGATTTCCCGGCCACATTCATTTTGGCCAAACGGGTCATTCTCTTATCTGCCATCTGAAAAGGGCGGAAAAGAAAACAGTTTCAGGAACAAACTTTATGCAAAGGCGTACTTGAAAATAAATATACGAAAGAGGGTATTTACCTGAAATAATGCCGAAGACTGGTTTGGAAAAGGCTGAAACTTCAAAGCTCGAAAACTCCGACCTACGGTTATACTTTGACCTCCAAGACTTTTGAGAGAAGAAGAGAGAAAGAATTTGGAAATGAGAACCGAGTGACTCTACTCACTCCTTTATATAGGCAGAAAAAGGGAAGATGAAAGGGCAAAAAAGCCCAAAGAAAAAGCCCGAATTCTGGAATTTTCCAGAATATCTTTGAAAATTATTAAGTTCAGGAACTTTCCAGAATATCCTCGATAATTCTTAAGGCCCATTTCAAAGCCCAAATCCAAATAGGGCTTGGAAAAATAGAGGCCAAAATGTAGGCCCAAATCCAAATAGGATTTGGAAAAAAGACGCCCAATTCAAAGCCCAAATCCAAGTCAGATTAGGAAAAGCCCAATAAAACCAATAGACCAGGATTGAGGTCGAGTTTGAGGTCGTGAATCCTGTTCAAATTCTTTCGAACAGGAATCAGAAAAACACCCATCAAAAAGACCAGGATTGAGGTCGAGTTTGAGTTCGTGAATCCTGTTCGAATTCTTTCGAACAGGAGCCATAAAAACACCCATAAAAAAACCAGGATTCAGGTCGAAATCTTGGTCGGGGATCAAGCTTGAAACCTTTTGAAAAGGAACAAAAAATGGTCATGAATTTTGACTAAGACCCATATCGTAAACTCGACTAGGATCCAGGTCGAAATCCTGGTCATGAATCCTAGTCGAAGTTTCACGAGAAGGAGTCAAATGGTGGCATAAAATTCGACTAGGACCCTAGTCGTCAACTCGACTAGGATCCAGGTCGAAATCCTGGTCGTGGATCCTGGTCGAAGTTCCACGAGCAGGAATTGAAAAACGGCCAAAATATCGACCAGGATCCAGGTCGTGAATTCAACTAGGATCCAGGTCGAAATCTTGATCGTGAATCCTAGTCGAAATTCTTCGACCAGGACCCAGGAGCTGGCCCAAAGTATGACCAGGATCCAGGTCGAATTTTCGACTAGGATCCTAGTCGAAAAAGGGCTGAAAAATTCTGAAAAATCCCAGAAAAGTTAGGGAAAATTTGAAAATAATTTCAAAAACTATTTTTGATAAGATATTCTTGGAATATTAATGAGTATCAGAATATTCTTAAGAATTAGGAAAAAAATCCCAGAAATTAAGGGAAAATTCCTGAAAAATACTAGAAAATTCCTAAAAAGAAGGGAAAAAAGGTAAGAAAATGGCAGGGAAGTTCTAAAAACAACCCTAAATCCATGAGCAAGGCGAATCGCTGTAAATGTGTAGGTCGCTCCACACTTTACGCAAAAACGATACCCTGAAAGGGAACGAATAAGCTTAACTTCTGCGAAATCTTTCACGGTTTCCCAGATATTGGGGGGCAAATGATAGGGAATGGAGTAAACCCTGATTGCTTAATTAATATCGCATTAATTGAATTAAAATTGGGCTGGTTGTTAAGCCCATTAGAAGAGGCCCATGACCCTTGATATGGGCCTAAAAACAGCCTAGGAATATTATTAATGTTGGAATTAGTTAGACCTGATGCGGTCCAATAACGAAGCCGAGTTAGAAAGGGCCCAAAACCCTGAATATTGATTAATTTCATAATTAATTAATAGGGAAGAAATAAGATGTTAAGATGAGTCCCAATGAGGACATAAATCCTTGTAGATTAGCCTCGAAGGGACCTAATAGGATAAGGAATCAATTTCCTACTTCCTAAGACTTCAAAGTCCATTCTAATTCTGAGACTTTCCCACTAAGTCTCCTAGATCTAGTCCAATTCAAGGACTCTCAACATCTATATAAAGGGAATCACCCCATCAATTATAACTATGTTTTTTGGCTTGATTCTTTAACTCACGGAGATACGTAGGCATCTCGTAAAGGCAGAGTTAAGCTACGAAACACGAGAGCAGCCATCAAAGGCCTTGAGCTCCCGACCTTAGTAATAAATATAGCAATTAATATATCCTGAGTTTTTATCCATAACAATAGATATACCGATTCAAAATTCAAATACAAAGAAATTGGGTAAAAAATCAAAGTCATGTTTGAAGCGTGATAGACCGGTCGGTGCAAAAGATGTTGCGCCACAAAAATAAAAAATAAAGAAAATTTCCCATGAAGTGGAGCATGCTCCAGAAGAACCAAAAACCTTTGAAGTGGTATTATCTTCTGAAGAGATTTCAATCCCTAAAGATACGAGTTTAAACAATCATGAAATTTTTATAAATTATGTGCATGATATGAAATAATGAGTTTGAAATGAAGCCATAATCAATGTTGTATTTGTGTATTTTACGGCATTAGTTGTCAACATAACTTTTGATCCTGAGCTACAAAGTGTGGATATATGCCATCGGAGAAAAGCAGGCTAAAATGGAAAGACGCAATTCAAACATAGTTAAATTCATTGTGTAAAATAAAAGTATTTGGACGTGTTATCTAAACACCAATCAGTGTGAACCCTTTTAATAACAAATATGTATTCATAAGATAACGAAATAAAAAGAATGAAATTATGATATATAAAGCCCAACTTATAGCACAAGGGTTTTCTCAAAGGCATGACATTGATTATCAAGAGATATAATCGCTTGTAATAGGTAGAATTACCTTTTGTTTTATATTAGGTATGACATCTAAGGTAAAGTTGGAAACACGTCTTATGAACATGGTTATTGCAGCCTTATATGTATCATATAAGGTAAAGTTGGTAACACGTCTTATGGATGTGGTCATTGCATACTTATATGTATCAGTTGATAGTAAAAAAAATTGAAAATCTCAAAAAGGTTAAAAATGGATGTGTTCAAGAAATCATATCATATATACTCCATTAAACTTCAACGATAATTACATGGATTGAAATAATCTGGTCGTATGTGATATAACAGATTTATTCGTTGTTTATAAAAGAATGGGTATATTAGTAATTAAATTTCTCCATGTTTCTTTTATCAAAAATTAGTAATCTGGATTTGTGTTTATTACTGTATATGTGTATGATTTAAACCTTGTAGGAACCGCTACAAAGGTTGTTGAAGCTGTCAAATATCTAAACAAAAAGTTTGAAATGAAAGATCTTAGAAGGATAAAATATTCCATTAATATACGAGTCGAGCACTTGTCATCAGGAATTTTTCTCCATCAAACTACATATACAGAAAAGATTTAAATAGATTTTACATGGTTAAATCTCATCCGTTGACTATTCCAATAGTGGCTAGATCTTTAAAACCAGATAAAGATCCATTTCGATCCCTAGAAGATGATGAAGAGCTTTTTGGTCCTGAAATTTCATAACACTATACCATATCTGGTCTGTAGCAACACCAAAAAAAGTGTTAAAATGACCAAAAAATGTTACCTAAAGCAAAAAAATTGGCTATGGTTACACTTTTTGGAAATTTATGGGTATTGAATTGCCCTTGCTATAATAGGGGTATAAGGTAACACTTTTCGAACCTGTGATAACATGGATAAAAGTGTTACAAGAGGCCACATGTTAAGTGGCATTTATGTCCACTTAGAATGCTCTATAAAGGCTTGAATTGGTACTTTGTACTCGAGTTGTTTTTGTTTTTGATGCATTTTTGTAGTGTTTTGTATTTCAGACATAGATAAATGAATGAGGTGATTTAGCATTGCTTTGGTGCTAAATTTGTGTTAGGAAGATGTCCTGGATGTTTGCTCGTGGATCGCCATCAAGAAACCAGCAATTAAAATGAAAATCAGAAGTTTTTCCAGAAGGTTGGCGCACCGTGTTGTGATAGCGCGCGCCCGCGCCAGAGAAGCAGAAAGTCAGCGCGCCTGCGCTGGGACAGCGCGCAGCCGCGCCGGGCCGTTTTTTAGGAATCATGTTTCAAGTAGAGAATTGATTTTTTGGACTTCTACTTTGCATGGGCTGCTATATAATGACAACTTAAGGTCGTTTTTCATAAGAAGCACGTAACGAAGCGTAAGGAGAAGACATCGAGAAGACCTAGGAGCACAAATACAACCAAGGTGAAGAGGATCTAGTTTATTCTTGTGATTCTTTGTTTTAAGTTGTAATCTTGGATTCTAGTTTTCTTGTTTTATTATTCAGTTTATAAAGACTTAGTTTATTATACCATGCTTTCATCGGAACCCACGGTGATGATGCGTTCGGTTATGGGCTAATTGTTATCGTGGGGTTCTAGCGGATTTACTTATGGATTTTAATAGTTAATATATTTTGATACCTTTGTGTGTGGTGATTGTATGATATCCTAGTATTGATTGTGCTTATTCGTCTTATAAGCGTCGCGAACTTATAAGATAGCGTGATTATCTCTATTGAAGCGACAGTGAATATAGAGGTTTAGAACTTGTCATGCTAGCATAGGTTCATGTATTTGATATGCATGATTTGTAGGTAATTTTAACCATCTTATTTGCTCAATGTAATCACGATAGATAATCTTGCACATTAAACTGTTATGTTGTCAAATTCTATAGACATATAAGGTCTCAATATAATTGGTGTATATTCAGCTTCTATCTCTTTTGTGGATGTCTGGTAGTAGGGTATTCGTACAACGAAAGTTGGCATTTACTAGTTTCGTGTTATCTGTTTAGTTGTCATCACCATTGCATGCTAAAGTTAAGAACAAAAGGGCTATTGAATGAATTAGTAATGAAGTTAGAATGCCATGTTTGTGTTATATAAGTAAATCAACATTTTAATCTCTTAGTTAATTGCATGTTAGTTAATATTGTAGTTATAAACACTCTCAACTTGTTATCATCTTAGCATTGAATAATAACTATACCATTGTTGCATAAGTACATTGAGTGAAATTAACCTAAACCAGTCTCTGTGGGAAGGAACTAGAATTAACTATATATTACTTGCGATCGTGTATACTTGTGTGAATATTAGCGCGTGATTTCATCCGAACACCACATATGGTTACATTTTCAGTATCTATTGTAATACCATGCAGGTGTAACAATAGTTCTATTGCAACACCCTTAGAGGTCTAGTAACACTGAAAAATATGTTACAATAAACCCTTTTGTAACAAGATATTTTCTATTGTAATAGTTGATGATAAAACAATTCAATCTTTTAGTAACATCTTTATATCTTATTGTAACATTTCTTTTTTAACATTTTGTGTTTATTGTAACACTTTTTCATATTTTTACCAACATAAAAATATCTATTGGTTACACTTTACAAATTTCCAAATATAATTATTCAAATCTACTTGTAACATTAAAAACTTAAATACATATTTAACTTAAGAACTATTAACCAAAATTCAAATCGACAAATACAAAATTTCAACTCAAATAATAAACTGAATTCTAATTTATTTGAAAGCTACAACTGTTTGATCACAAATATTTTTTAATCTTCCTATTAAATAAGGCTACCATAAACTAGTTAATACCATCAAGTTTCCAAGATTACTTAAATAAATACTACGAGTATTCCCTCCTCAAAATTAGCATTCAAATTCAGATTCTTCTTGGCCAACATTCTTATCTCGTAAAGGATCAATTTCCTTTGTTGCTGGACCCTGAATACACACAACATATTGCAACTGACCAAAAAATAAAAAGATAGTATTAGAAAAGGAAAGATGGATAAAAAATTATAAGAGACTAAGAAGGATGAATTGCCAAAGACATATTACTAGCAAGATGTTTCAGGGGGATACCAGCATCCACAAGGGTTGTGCAAGTTGTATTTATTAATTAGAAAGAGTCCATCAACACTAGCTGAATAACCAATCAATTCTACCTTGATAAAATAAAATCAGAATAAAATCTTTAGAAATGCCGAACAATAGCTATAAGCTCTAATGAAATCAGTACATGTGATGCTTCAAATGCAAAATATATTCCAAAGATGGTAGTTAGTTCCTGTCATACTTCAGGCTTCTTGAATGTTTGAATATTCATTTAAAGTGAAATATAAAATTGTAAGAGGAGTCTTCACATCATGTATGTATATATTAGTCCTATAACTAAAAAAACTACACGAGGGATCAAATATAATATTAAGGGGGCTAAATTGGTATTATGTGGTCTTCAGGACAAGACATTCCTCGAATGATAAAAATTAATCCTAATAGATGGGATAAAATAACAGACATCTATTTCAACGAACATAGTTTCTTACGGAGAATAACTAAGTAGAAAGCACACTGACTACGTCATTGAAGCCAACAGTTGAACAAGTTACAGAGGAGGTGTTCGGACAGTGCATTAAGAAACATAAAAATATAAATTTACAAGCAGAGTCACTTTAGGTAGCAATTACCTTTCAGAAGAAGAAATATAACTTTTTTCAGGTACACATAAAAAGCTTCCCTTTCTGAAAAGCATACTTCCAGGTGCAACAAGGCTCTATATAGAAGCCACGGGATCTCCGCACAACTGCTCAGACGTAATTTACACTAAAGTACTGTCTCAAGAATCAAGTGAAAACTAGGGATAACTTGAACAGTTGATCACTCTAGATTCACACATAATTTAATCAGATTTCTTTAGATAGCGGAGGTAGTAAGTCCTAAATTATACCAACCAGTAATAGCTTTGACAATGATCACATACCTAATTCGGATGCAGCCGTCTGCTCAATAACAAATCTTAACAAATTTTTGATGTCCTGAGGGCGTGGGGATGAGTCTTTGCTACTATGATATATCTAAGTGGAATATATAAAAATAAATTCGTAGTGAGGCTCCATAACTAAAAATAATCTGATTTCAGCATAAATTTTCTTTTACATATGATCAAGGCACAATTAAGCAATATTTGTCTCTTACATAATATTATTTCACTAATAATATCATATCTAGTATAATTTTGATTCCAGATGCCGCCAAAAGACATCATATTATAACTAATTTGTAAACGAATATAACGTATGTACACAACCGCGAGTCCTGAATATTGAAGCTGAATAATTATAACACTATTGACATTGTTTCCATTTCTGATGGCAGAGTTTAAATTAGGGAATATGCGATGCAAGGAAATTATTGGAAAAATTAATTTTACGTCACCTGTATTTGTTACTAAAAAATAAATAGTACCAAGTAAAGAAATTGAACTTACGTAATCCTGAATCTAGTACATTGCATAAAGATTGATAGGACCGATTTTATTTAATAACAAGCAAAGGATGAGGTGGATGAGTTATAGCCGCATAGGCCACCTGATCGAGCACATGCGTTACATTCGGTGTCGTTCGCTTCCTAGTTCAATCTGAAACCATCTTTAAGAACATCTTTCAAGTCATCTTGTGTTGCCGTAATAAGAGTTAACAACTGAGCTGAAGTTTGATTAATAAGAACCCTAATAGTGAAACTGCAGCTGATTTGAGATGTATTAAGTGGAAGTAAAGCAGTATAGAAATAAGGCTTGGGCAGGTATTGTTCATCAAGTCTTGTCTAGTAACAGTTATATGCTGCGATCGAGCATCTATTCCAAGAACTCGATACGGTCTTGACTAAAAGATTATGACAGAAACGTCACCTTCATAATTTAGTTTGAATGCTGGATGCCCACAGTGTTAGTGTATACTGAAAATATTTATTTGAAGTATATACATTTATTTCTGGCCAGTTTAATTGAGAATCATTTAAATGTTTACATGTTGTCTAATATTATATATTGTGAACAATCTAGTATCAAATGGGATACAGAATATTAGATTGTTAAATACGGTTATATAATATAATAAGGTTCACAGCACAGGTGGTGTTGGACAATCCACTGGTATGGCTGTAGTATTATTTAGATTAGTTTATATTGACTAATAAATAATGCTAGTATACTTTGTGTATATTGAACAGGATCAAATTTAGAATTGTTCCCTTAATACTGATTAAGAAGGAGAACTAAGATTCTATGTTATTATTAATGCTTAGGTTCTTAATTCGGAAATAGTAATTGACGCGTGTATATTATTTACATGCTTTGATTTATATATGAAATAATTCTTTTGAATTATATCATTATATTTTGGGTGATGGAATTATATACATGGTGGATATTATTTATTGAAGGAATCCATGTCCTGATAATATTCGGGTTAATGATGTCCCCTTGAAAGCTCAAAAAGATTTAATTATGTGAAACCCTGCAGGTGAAATTTATTCTGGCATAATTAAATAAAGGTTGAGTGGATGATTAAGGATAAAAGATATTAATTAAATAAATTATCAGTAATTTATTTAATTAATGGACGTATGATATTTTAAACATGGGGAATTTAATAAGCAAATAATATTGGAACCGAATTAATTAAATTACGGTATTAGGAAAGGTAGTGCAAATATTAATTCTTTAGTGGATTGAATTAATATTTAATTACATTGGGCTAGGCTCAAGATGTAATTAGAAGGCCCAACCTAATTATCCATGGTCCCTATTGTAGCCTATATATATTCTTATTCTCTTCTTGCTTGGGAATTGTGTGAAAACATATTGTAGCCACCAAGGAGCAAGAAGAGAGGATAACTTGAGAAGACGGAGGCCACACTTCGCTCAAGGGAATTTGGGAATACAATAGAAGAGCGTGGAATCAACCATTAACAAGGTAATCTTCTTTTCGTAATCTTTATCGTAAAACGTAGTAACACCCCAAGTCCGTGGTTCCCAACAATTGGTATCAAGAGCCTGGTAATGGGTTCTACGTTTATGATATAATATCCATGTCGTAATTATATATGCGTGTATATAGTGTTTTGCTTGTATTAGTTTTGATGCAGGTTGTTAATCCACTATTATGGCCATGTATATTTTAATTATGTGTTTGGATCCCACGTGGTTTAATCGTGGTTAATTTTTGTTTTGGTTTCCACGTGGTTTAATCGTGGTTGCAATTTATACGAGGGTTGATCGTGTGAGAATAGATTTTATAAAATTAATTTTGTATTAGATCTATTTTTTTTGTAATTGTTCCGGGTATTTTGTAATAGTTATGTGCGATCGGAAATCAATTCCGGTAGTTTTTTGTTCCGCTGTGCGATTACAAGGGGCTGCTGGGGCCGCTGCGGCAGCTGGGACTGCTGGGGCTGCTGCGGCAGCTGGGACTGCTGGGGCTGCTGGGGCTGATGGGGGCGTCGGGGCGCGCTTGGGGCAGATTTTTTTTGAGAGCTGGATTTTTTTTTCAAGGGCCATAATAGTGGAAAATTTATTTTAATTTTTTCCATTAAATTTAAATTATTGCTTTAATTTATTGATTATGTGTGTCGTTAATTATGTGTGTAATTCTTTTAAAATTGCATGTTTAACTTAATTAGGACGATATAGACATAAATTTTATTTATTGCTTTAATTAAATGTTATATGTTGCTAAAATTATGTGTGTATTTTGAATGCATGATTAGACATAATTATAACAACATAGGGCCCCATTTAATTTTAAAATTCCTCAATTTTAATAAAAAAAATTCTAAGTGGGAGAGGGAATTAATATGAAATTAAATCCCATGGTCTCCATTATTGGTTGTAGGTAATTTAACATAAAGACGAATATAAATTATATATACGTCACCCATCGTGGCATGTAATTTATGGTGTCTAGAATGTTATAGAAATTACTAGAACAAACTTCTTAAATTAATAAATTTTGAAAGGAATAAATACGGATTTTCTTTATTTCTGATTTGGGGAGATTTTGTCAAAAACGGGTTCATCGAACTTGTAAGGCTGTGGGTTTTAAGCGAGACCGATGTGACTCCTCCACTACCTGGAAATCAAACCATTGATGAATATTGAATTGAAGTATTCTATTCAAGGCAAAATTACGAATAATTGGAAGGTATACACGCCACCCATCGTGGCGTACCAAGTTCCATAGATTTCAAATAATTTAAGATTTGATGATGGTATACACTTAGCTATGAAAAATAATATAGTCCACCCCAACGTGGCATATTGTTTAGTAATAGGACCGAAGTAACATTTACACAAAATTAGGTGGTATACATGTCACACATCGTGGCGTACCATAAGCTTATTGTGTTTATATGTTAGTGCATTAAATTTTAATAATTGTTAGAGGAATCAATAGATCTTAATAATTAATGCACCCTTATTTATGTGATGTTTTTATGCATGATTCTCAGGATAAAATGGGTTTTAATCCACTATTCACCATACTTAAGGATAACAAACTTACCGGACCTAACTATATTGAATGGAAACGAAATTTGGACATTGTGTTGACTGCTGAGGAGTACAAGTTTTGCACTTATGAACCTAAGCCTGAACAGCCTGCTGTTGATGCTCCTGAAGATGAGAAAGAGTATTATAAACGGTGGATTAAGGCTGATGAAATGTCACGATGTTACATTCTGGCAGCAATGTCGGGTGTTTTGCAGCATCAGCATCAGTCTATGGCCACTGCTTCGGATATGCTTTTTAATCTCAAGGAACTTTTTGGAGATCAGAATAGGGCTGCTAGGCAAGTAGCCATGAAGGCTTTAATGAACACTCAGATGGCTGAAGGCACACCTGTAAGGGATCTTGTTCTCAAGATGATGTCTCATCTGAATGAGATAGAGATCCTTGGTGCTGAACTTGACGGGAAAACCCAGATTGACATTATCCTTATGAGCTTGTTCAAGAGTTTTGAGCAGTTCCGCTTGAATTACAACATGAACAAGAGGCAGTATAGTCTCGCGGAACTGCTGACAGAACTTCAGGCAGTTGAAGGATTATTTCGGCAGAGTGTTCAAGTGAATGTGGCTGAGAAAAGTTCTTCCTCTAAGCCGAAAGGTATTAAGAAGAAGAAAAAGGCTCAGACACAGAAAGCTGTGAAGGCAGTGGGAGTTCAGGGTGGTGTGAAAAAGCCTAAGGGAAAGTGCTTCAGATGCAAACAGTCAGGTCACTGGAAACAGGATTGTCCTCTTCCTAAGAAGACAAACAATACTGATATGTCTCTTTCTCTAGTTACAGAAACATTTATAGCGGCTATATCTACGAGCACTTGGTGTGTAGATACAGGAGCCACTGATCATGTTTGTAGTTCTATGCAGAGGTTCCAACTATCCAGAATGCTTAGAGATGGTGAGATATGTGTGTTCATGGGAGATGCTACGAAAGTAGCAGTAGTTGCAGTAGGAGTTATTCATTTATCTTTTGGTTCTGATAGGATTTTGGTTTTGAACAATTGTCTTTATGTACCTTCTTTTAGAAGGAATTTAATTTCGGTTTCTAAACTTGCTTTGGATGGTTATAATGTTTGTTTGGATCGTAATATTTCTATTATGATGAATAAACGAATTAAATGTTCTGGTAGATTGCAAGACAATTTGTATATAATTAATCTTAGTCAACCTGCACTGCAACTGCAATTTAGGGAATTGAACAACACATCTTCTAACTCTACTAAAAGAAAGGAACCTTCTAGTTTGAACCAAACATATCTTTGGCACTTGAGATTAGGTCATATTAACTTGAGGAGGATTCAAAGACTGGTAGTAGACGGGCCTTTAAGCTCATTGGTAGTGGAGCCATTTCCAGTTTGTGAATCCTGCTTGGAAGGTAAAATGACTAATAGGCCTTTCAAGGCAAAAGGGAATAGAGCCAAACAACTGTTAGAATTGGTTCACTCTGATTTATGTGGACCCATGAATATCCAAGCAAGAGGTGGTTATAAATATTTCGTCACTTTTATTGATGATTATTCTAGATATGGGTACGTTTATTTGTTGCACCGTAAGTCTGAGTGCTTTGATAAGTTCAAAGAGTACAAAGCTAAAACGGAGAAGCGACTTAATAAAAGTATCAAGTCACTACGATCAGATCGTGGTGGCGAATACTTGCTTGGAGAATTTAGGGAATATTTATCAGAAAATGGGACAGAATCCCAGTTAACTGCACCAGGCACACCCCAGCAGAACGGTGTAGCAGAGAGAAGGAACCAGACTCTTTTAGAGAGTGTTAGATCGATGATGAGTTATTCGGATTTACCCAAGTCGTTTTGGGGACATGCCTTAGAGACAACAGCTTATCTTCTGAACTTAGTACCTTCTAAGTCGGTTCCTAAAACCCCCTTAGAATTGTGGACCGGGGGTAAACCGAGTCTAAGACATATTCGAATATGGGGTTGTCCAGCACATGTGCTGAACAAGAACGTGACTAAGTTAGAATCTCGTACAGAAGTAAGGTTGTTTGTAGGCTACCCCATGGGAATGAAAGGATATTTATTTTATAGTCCGAAGAATCGGGATGTCATTGTTAGCACCAATGCAAGATTCTTAGAGGAGGAATATATAATGAATCACAAACCCATGAGTAGTGTCATTTTAGAGGAACTAGTGGAAGGGACAAATAATACCCATGAAGCTGTAGTACAAGTAGAACAACCACAACATAATGTACAACCTGTCACTAATACCGCACCAGTGCCTCGTCGTAGTGGGAGGGTTGTTCAACAGCCTGATAGATTTATGTTTTTGGGAGAGTCTTCAGACTTGGTCTCTGGTGAACATGATGATGATCCCCGTACATACGAAGAGGCAAGTACAAGACAAAGATGCAGATCTTTGGCAAAAGGCGATGGAATCTGAGATAGAATCAATGTATTTTAATCAGGTCTGGGAGCTCATGGAACCACCCAAAGGTATAAAACCTATTGGATGTAAGTTGATCTACAAGAAAAAGAGGGGATTAGATAAAAAGGTGAAAGCCTGGAAAACAAGACTTGTTACGAAAGGGTATACTCAGAAAGAAGGTATCGATTATGAGGAAACCTTTTCACCGGTAGTCATGCTTAAGTCAATCCGTATTCTTTTACCTATAGCAGCTCATCTCGATTATGAGATTTGGCAAATGGATGTCAAGACAGCTTTTCTTAATGGAAGTCTTGAAGAAACCATCTATATGCAGCAACCAAAAGGATTTATTAAGGAAGGCCAAGAGCATCTGGTATGTAAGCTTAAGAGGTCTATTTATGGACTTAAACAAGCTTCTAGAGACTGGAATATTCGTTTTGATCAGGCAGTCCAGTCATATGGATTTGATCAAAGTCCAAGCGAATCGTGCGTGTATAAGAGAAGTGAAGGTAATGTAGTGGTTTTTCTAGTACTATATGTAGATGACATTTTACTCATTGGAAACAATGTTGAGATGTTGTCATCAGTAAAGGCATGGTTGTTCAAACAATTTGACATGAAGGACTTAGGTGAAGCGGCATACATCCTTGGGATCAAAGTTATAAGGGATCGCAAGACAAGGATGTTGGCTTTATCTCAAGAGCCCTACATTGATGAAGTATTAGCTCGTTTTAACATGCAGAACTCCAAAAAAGGTTTTCTACCTTTTAAGCATGGAGTTGCTCTATCTAAGAAGCAGTATCCTTCGACACCTAAGGATATAGAGAGCATGAAAGCAGTTCCTTATGCTTCAGCATGTGGAAGCTTAATGTATGCTATGTTATGTACGAGGCCTGACATCTGCTTTGCTGTAGGCATGGTTAGTAGATATCAGTCGAACCCAGGTCAGGAACATTGGAGTGCAGTAAAAACTATACTCAAGTACCTGAGAAGGACTAAGGAGTATATCTTAATTTATAAGGCCTCAGATCTATTTCCTTTGGGATATACTGATTTAGATTTCCAATCAGATAGGGATAAGAGGAAATCAACCTCGGGATATGTTTTTACTTTGGGAGGTGGAGCCGTTATATGGAGGAGTGTAAAGCAGAAATGCATTGCAGACTCCACCATGGAGGCCGAGTACGTGGCGGCCTCTTAGGCTGCCAAGGAGGCTGTATGGTTGGACACATAGATTTTTATGTAATAGTGGATTAAATAAACACTGATATATACATAGAATATTTTGAGTATAAGTGGGAGATTGTTAGTGTATATTGAAAATATTTATTTGAAGTATATACATTTATTTCTGGCCAGTTTAATTGAGAATCATTTGAATGTTTACATGTTGTCTAATATTATATATTGTGAACAATCTAGTATCAAATGGGATACAGAATATTAGATTGTTAAATATGGTTATATAATATAATAAGGTTCACAGCACAGGTGGTGTTGGACAATCCACTGGTATGGCTGTAGTATTATTTAGATTAGTTTATATTGACTAATAAATAATGCTAGTATACTTTGTGTATATTGAACATGATCAAATTTAGAATTGTTCCCTTAATACTGATTAAGAAGGAGAACTAAGATTCTATGTTATTATTAATGCTTAGGTTCTTAATCCGGAAATAGTAATTGACACGTGTATATTATTTACATGCTTTGATTTATATATGAAATAATTCTTTTGAATTATATCATTATATTTTGGGTGATGGAATTATATACATGGTGGATATTATTTATTGAAGGAATCCATGTCCTGATAATATTCGGGTTAACGATGTCCCCTTGAAAGCTTAAAAAGATTTAATTATGTGAAACCTTGCAAGTGGAATTTATTCTGGCATAATTAAATAAATGTTGAGTGGATGATCAAGGATAAAAGATATTAATTAAATAAATTATCAGTAATTTATTTAATTAATGGATATATGATATTTTAAACATGGGGAATTTAATAAGCAAATAATATTGGAACCGAATTAATTAAATTACGGTATTAGGAAAGGTAGTGCAAATATTAATTCTTTAGTGGATTGAATTAATATTTAATTATATTGGGCTAGGCTCAAGATGTAATTAGAAGGCCCAACCTAATTATCTATGGTCCCTATTGTAGCCTATATATATTCTTATTCTCTTCTTGCTTGGCAATTGTGTGAAAACATATTGTAGCCACCAAGGAGCAAGAAGAGATGATAACTTGATAAGACGGAGGCCACACTTCGCTCAAGGGAATTTGGGAATATAATAGAAGAGCGTAGAATCAACCATTAACAAGGTAATCTGCTTTTCGTAATCTTTATCGTAAAACGTAGTAACACCCCAAGTCCGTGGTTCCCAACACACAGTAGGAAGGCCTGTCACCGCCCCAGAAAGGATAATCAGCAATTGGAAAATTTGCACATCGAAAATGTCTATTACAGGCGTCATATTGTGCATCACCTTGACAGAAAGAATAATTGCATCACCATGTCTGCATAACACGAAATTTTACAGATACGCTTTTGTCTCCCTCAAACCAATGAAAAGTAACCCAATTGCTCAAAAATTATACACAAGAATATCACATATTAATTAAACAAACAAAGGAACAAAACTTAGGTTTGATTACTCTGTCCTAAATTGATTGGAAAGTAAATCCAAAGAATAAGAAGGGGAGTAAATTGCCGTTTACCTGCAAATTATTCATCGTTGGAGCAACATACTCGAACAAGAAGAAAATAACAAATCAGAAATGAAAATAAGAAGAAGAAAAGAGCATACCCGAACAAGAAGAAAGCCTCAATTTCTACAAACCCTAATTTCTCCAAGATCAGACCCAACTGAAAATCCTAATTACTAAACCTTGATATCCAAGCTCTGACCTGACTGAGTGTTTAGAACCCTAATCTCCAAGCCTAATTTAGAACACTAATCTCCAAGCTCTGACCGACTGAGTGTTAAGAACCCTAATCTCCAAACCTTATAATCACCTTTGAGTGTAGAGAGTTCAGAGAGTGTAGAGAGTGTGAGCGTTTATTTTATCTGTTTGAGCGTAAAAAAGGAGCGGGTCAAATTAGCTCATTTGGGCCGCCCAAAATTTGGTGAAATTTTGGCCAAAATTGGCCCGCAACTTTAATCCCGCCTAAATATTAAGTGTTATGGTAACACTAGTTGTTATATCAATGCTAACAATAATTTTTGTGTTACAATAGTGATTTCATCATGTCTATCGTAACATCTTATATTCTCTATTGTAACACAAAAAAAATGTTACCTCAGATCAAATTTTAGTAATGTAAGGCAACATTTCTGCTTGTAATACCAAAAAAAGCGTTGCTACAGGCCAGATATGGTGTAGTGTATCTTGGAGAAATTGGTGCACTTATGTATCTTGGGAATAATACAAGGCCATATATTGCATTAGCTATGAATTTATTGGTTAGATTTTGCTCTGCTCTAATGGATAAATATTGGAATGATATCAAACATATATTTCGTTATCTTCAAGGAACAATAGACCTTGGAATATTCTTCTCGAAAAACTCGACATCTTAGTTCATTGGATATTTAAACGCTGGATATTTGTCAGACCGTGATTTTGGAAAATCACAAACTGGATATATATTTACAAATTTTGGTACAGCCGTTTCCTGGAAATACACGAAGCAAAGTACAGTGATAACCTCAACAAATCACTCAGAACTAATTACAATTTATGAACTCAGTAGAGAATGTGTTTGGTTGCGATCTATCATTAAGAATATTCAAGAATCATGTGAATTATCGGACATCACAAGAAACCCTACTATTATATTTGAGGATAACACTACATGTCTTGATTAACTCAAGGAAGTATATATTCAGGGCGACATGACGAAATAATAAGGGCGACATGACAAAGCATATTTAAGCAAAAAAAAAATTACACTCACGAGTTTCAAAGATTAGTGAAATTGTTATATATCAAATTCGATCATGTGACAAACTTGCTGATTTATTCAAAAAATCATTACCGAATTCAATAGCTAGGAAGTTACGACATAACAATTGAAATGCGTCGATTCAAGAATTTCTTACAACAAAATTTTAAAAATGATTAATTTTTTTAAGGGGAGATGATACTCTTTTTCCTTTATCAAAGTTTTTACCCCGCTGGGTTTATTTTAAACAAAATTATTACGAGAAAGTCTATGACCCAAGCCTAAGGCTGTAATTCGGGCCAAGCAAGCTGAGTTTCAAACCGGGCGTAATTCGAGCTGAGCTGGCTCATTTAACTAATCGGGTCTAAATCTCTACCATAACTCGACTCGTTTAATTTCACGAGTGGAGCTGAGCCGACTCGTTTAGATAAAGGAACCGGTTTTAACGAGTTAGGCGAGCCGACTTGTTTAATTTTACACTTAATCAAGACTAAATCTCTACTTTAACTCGGCCCGTTTAATTTTTCAGTTCGAATTGAGCCGTCTCGTTTAATTAAACGAGTCTCAATCTTTACCGGAACTCGCATTGTTTAACTAAATGAGGTGAGTCGAGACCACTTAAACAAGTTGGAGCCGAGCGAGCTCGCGAGACATCACTGAAATTACAATGCTACCCATACACCACAGTGACAAATAAAGTGACAAATAAAGAAGAGTGTTATGAAATGACTATCGCGTGGTCAATCTTGTCCCAGTGGGACTAAATTTTAGGTATAGAATATTATCATGTAAATTAATTAAATGTCCCTTTCACTTGTTATAAACATGATGTGTGTATATGTGAATGTAAACTTGCACCGAATATTCTATCTTCTGCTCCTTCTCATTTTCTTGCTCTCTCTCTCTAATATATATAGTAGTTTTTCTAGTAGCTGTTATATTGTTATTATAACTAATATTTTAAAACAGATAACTAATAAATACAACATCACTATATATCTTTATTTATGTATATGGAGTCTTAAGAGCAGTCTAGATCATGTCAGCAGAAACACTATTTTACCGGTAGAAGAAGCATTGGTCCATGTCCAATTATTGTTTGACAAATTATTTATTTGCGGATAATTTTTATAAAATAAACAAAACTAAAGTACAGATGGAATAATGTAATAATGTGATTGTATATTCACATCAATTTCGTATTCGGTCAAATTTAGTCGTGTTTGAATTTGTGTAGTTGAATTTGACCTTTTTTTTACAGAGTTTTCGGAATTGTTGCGAACATATGATAACAATCATGGCTTAATCGTCATGAATCAAGATCATTTAAAAAAGAGAAATAATAGAATATCAAAAATTTATTCCAATATAGGTATGAAATAATAAGTGTCAGTATTTGATTGGTAATAATTTTTATAAAATGATGAATTTATTGTACATTAATATACATTAATATGAGTGTATAAATATATTTTTAAATAATTTGATGAGTGGAAAAAATATTAAAATAATTTCACGATAATCTATTTCAACCCGATTCTTGATCACGTCAGTCGAATTGAAGTGTATAATTCTGACCGTTGTAGCGTAGACAATTTAATGAGTGTTGTCACAACTCGGTAATATGCAATTAATTTGTCCATATGAATGGTAGTTCGATGAGAACGATCAACTTTTAAAATCCATAATATGTTCCGCAGAAGATTTTTTTTATATATTTTAGGTACAGTGAATTATTACAGAGATAGGTTTGGATACTATATAATCAGATTATAATCTGATGGCTCTGCATCAATCAATTAGACAAGGGGGCAATTACACAAAAAACATGGGTTAATAATTGGAAGAAAGAAAGATAATTTGGTCAAAAGATGACTGAGCCCGAGGCTCACTTGCATCTCCTCTTAGTGATTTTAAGTATAAGGTGGGTCCCATTAAAAGAATGGCTACATGTTTCTTTCACATGTCACCCAACATGCATTCTAATTAGCCTTTTGTATTCCCCCTCCTTTTGATCTTAAAAGTAATGTTTTTAAATTTGGAAGAAACCAAAAATGTTTGAATATACAAATATCAGAAATGCATGGTGTATGACTATCGATTGATAGTAGGCTTGATAATCCGTTGTTTTAAACTTCGTCCAAATATACTCATTTCTACATGTGGTTCAAAACTTTTTCCCCCTAAAATAATCGACGTAAAAGGGAAAAATCACAATAGATCGGACGGTCCAAAATTAAAATAATACATTTTCACTACTTCAATTATAAAAAGAACATTTTTAAATCAGAGGAGTAGATATATATATATATATATATATTTATTTATTTGTATAAAACTTAAGACTTAAAAAAGTTGTAAGCTCAAAAAGCTTGTATATTTGTACAAACATTTTTAAGCTTTGATATTACTTCCTCTATTTTTTTTATAAGTCGTTTGACTTTTTGTACACGATTCTAAGTTTTTTGACCGCATAAATAAAATAATTTTTTTATTTTTTTTGTAAATTAAAATTAAAATTTTATATTTTTATTCAAAAAATAAATAAATTATTATTTTAATTATATAATCAAAACTAGAAGTGTGTGCATAAAAATTAAAAGCACAAAAGCTTGTGGCCAGGGGAAATTTGAAAAAAAATCGAAGGCCGTGGATTGATCATTGAATTTTGGATGAATTGAATATTTGGGAGAGCACATGGGATGGCAATGATGCAATTTTTTTGAACATCCAACGCCAAAGAGCCATTTCAGTAATTGCAAAGGCCGTGTCAATGTTTAACGGAGTTAAGACCATTGAACTAAATTAATATTAGAAGGAGATAGGCTGTGGGATATGTTTTTAATTTATTTATTTTTAAATTTAATGGGGAAAACTTAAGAAAATCTAATGTAATGTCTTTTTCGAGCCTTTTGTGTGAATCTCTAAAAATGACTTTAATTTAATTATATTTCACTGAACTCGTCGAATCTATACTACTTATATTATACTATAATAATCGGAATAAATTATAATTTGGTTTAATGGTTATTCCCAAATTTTGGTTATTAAAAAAAATAATATCATATATCCGCTAAACTACTAATTTATAAAACTACTATACACACATAATCTACTTATCCTACTAAACTACAACCACGGTTTATACTATTATTAAAAAAAATAGTGCTACATATCCGTTAAACCATTAAATTGTTAAAATATTAAATATATCATACTTATCCTACTAAACTACGATCACAGGTTAACCTATTAATTTTTTTATTAATTTATTATTATTATTATTATATATTTATATAAATAATTTTAAAATTATAATATGACGGAATAAATAAAAACATTCAATATTAACGAGAACCCGTGCATCGTACGAGATTTAAGCTAGTAATTATACTATAATAACGGAAATGAGGTATAATTTGGTTCAACGGTTATTCCCTAATTTTGGTTATTAAAAAAGTAAATAAATAATGTTATATATCCGCTAAACTACTAAATTATTAAACTACTACACACATAGTCTAATTATTCTACTAAACAACAACCACAATTTATCCTATTATTAAAAGAATAAATAAATATTGCTATATATCCGCTAAACTACTAAATTATTAAACTACTAGATATAATATATTTATTCTACTAAATAATGATCACATGTTATTCTATTATTTTTTTATAAATTTATTATTATTATATTGTTAGATAAATATTTTAAAATTATTACATAACAGAATAAATAAAAATTTTAAATATTAACAGGAACCCGTGCATCACACGGGATTTAAGTTAGTGTAGTTAAAAAGAAGTTTACGATTATATTCGATTGAACATGGTCGAATGTAGCTAAAAGAGATTAATAATTATTTTTAATTTTTAATTTTTTTATTGTAGTTACTCGTTATTAAATAAATATCTGAACCGAATGATTACGACGGAAATTATAATGAGATTGATTTCAATTTTAATGAAATGTGTAAAATGGTTTTTTCTAACCGGATTTTCTGTTCTTATCAATCGAGAAAAATACTTTATCGGTTACCTATATTTGCTTTTCATTAACATAATAATATCTGTATCATGGACTTTGCTCAATCACCTCAGAAATAAGCACCTCAGAAATAAGCACCTCAGAAATTAGAAGTCATGTAAGCATGTGGTTAGGTGGAATTAGTGTCATTAGTGTCCAGGAGGCCACAATCTGCGGAGGAAACAGAATGCAGAAAAAAGAGTGATAACTCCTGGTGGCGGGGCTGCTCCTTCGACGCCGTCCTGGATCCTTCGCCGCTGTAGAGCTGTAGTTGTGGTTGGGTTCCTACAAAACAACACCGGAAGGGGGGTTGAAGTCCCGCGGCGTCTCCGGCGTGAGAGGAAGAACTAGCTTTTTGGGAAGATGAATATGAATGCAGGGTGGCTGTGTGTGTATATGAGTGTGAAAGAATGATTAACCCCAAAACCTCACCTTCTTGGGCTATTTATAGCCCAAGGGTAGGGTTTTGGGGTTGGTACCTTTAGATCATAGCCATTGGTTCTGGGAGCGGAGGACACCTGGCTGGAGTGGATGCTTTACACGTGTCAGTGCGGGACTGGCCGAGGAATGTTCTGAGGATCCTCTGACACGTGCCCTGATTATTCCCATGATTGATGTGTGACAGTTGTCCACATCACGTGCCTGGGCCAACGTCTCACGTGCTGGGATTTACCAAGGTTAGGCTTGCGGGACTGAGCCAGTTAGGAGTGGTAGTGTGCGGGACTACTCCTTCCAGGAGCTACGCGGAGTCAGGGGCCTAGGAGTAGCCCTCCCAGGAGCTGCATGGAGTTAGGAGCTTAGGAGTAGTCCTTCCAGGGGCTGTATAGAGTTGAAGGCCTAGGAGTAGTCCTTCCAGGAGCTATATGTACTATCATGTGCCCCCCACTCCCTTATGCAGATTATCTGGATGGGGGAGTGAATTTGTGTTTGTTCTGTAGAACGTGAGCTTTTGATTGTTGTGTTAGAAGAATTTGAGCTTTTCTTGCCCCCAGTCCGGATTGCGCTGAGTTCGGCGAATCAGGACTGAGTTGGTTATACTTGTCAGGAGTTGAGCGTATCTCGCCCCCCCAGTCCGGATTGCGCTGAGTTCGGCGAATCAGGAATAAGGTGGTTGTTCTTGTCAGGAGTTGTGCTTTTATTACCCCCAGTCCGGATTGCGCTGAGTTCGGCGAATCAGGACTAAGGTGGTTGTCCTTGTCAGGAGTTGAGCTTTTCTCGGCCCCCAGTCCGGATTGCGCTGAGTTCGGCGAATCAGGACTAAGGTGGTTGTCCTTGTCAGGAGTTGAGCTTTTCTCGCCCCCAGTCCGGATTGCGCTGAGTTCGGCGAATCAGGACTAAGGTGGTTGTCCTTGTCAGGAGTTGTGCTTTTCTTGCTCCCCAGTCCGGATTGCGCTGAGTTCGGCGAATCAGGACTAAGGTGGTTGTCCTTGTCAGGAGTTGTGCTTTTCTTGCCCCTAGTCCGGATTGCGCTGAGTTCGGCGAATCAGGACTAAAGTGGTTGTCCTTGTCATGAGTTGAGCTTTTCTCGCCCCCCAGTTCGGATTGCGCTGAGTTCGGAGAATCAGGACTAAGGTGGTTGTCCTTGTCAGGAGTTATGCTTTTCCGGCCCCCAGTCCGGATTGCGCTGAGTTCGGCGAATCAGGACTAAAGTGGTTGTCCTTGTCAGGAGTTGAGCTTTTCTCGCCCCCCAGTCCGGATTGCACTGAGTTCGGCGAATCAGGACTAAGGTGGTTGTCCTTGTCAAGAGTTGAGCTTTTCTTGCCCCCAGTCCCGATTGCTATGAGTTCGGCGAATCAGGACTAAGGTGGTTGTCCTTGTCAGGAGTTGTGTTTTTCTCACCCCCAGTCCGGATTGTGCTGAGTTCGGCGAATCAGGACTAAGGTGGGTGTCCTTGTCAGGAGTTGAGCTTTTCGTGCCCCCAGTCCGGATTGCTATGAGTTCGGCGAATCAGGACTAAGGTGGTTGTCCTTGTCAGGAGTTGTGCTTTTCTCGCCCCCCAGTCCGGATTGCGCTGAGTTCGGAGAATCAGGACTAAGGTGGTTGTCCTTGTCAGGAGTTGTGCTTTTCTCGCCCCCTAGTCCGAATTGCGCTGAGTTCGGCGAATCAGGACTAAGGTGCTTGTCCTTGTCAGGAGTTGAGCTTTTTCTCGCCCCCCAGTCCGGATTATGCTGAGCTCGGCGAATCAGGACTAGGGTGGCTGTCCTTGTCAGGAGTCGAGCTTTTCTCGCCCCCCAGTTCGGATTGCTATGAGTTCGGAGAATCAGGACTAAGGTGGGTTTCCTTGTCAGGAGTTGTGCTTTTCTCTCCCCCCAGTCCGGATTGCGCTGAGTTCGGCGAATCGGGACTAAGGTGGTTGCCCTTGTCAGGAGTTGAGCTTTTCTCTCCCCCAGTCCGGATTGCGCTGAGTTCGGCGAATCAGGACTAAGGTGGTTGTCCTTGTCAGGAGTTGTGCTTTTCTTGCTCGCCAGTCTGGATTGCGCTGAGTTCGGTGAAACAGGACTAAGGTGGTTGTCCTTGGCAGTAGTTGTGCTTTTCGCGCCCCCAGTCCGTATTGCGCTGAGTTCAGCGAATCAGGACTAAGGTGGTTGTCCTTGTCAGGAGTTGTGCTTTTCTGGTCCCCAGTCCGGATTGCGCTGAGTTCGGCGAATCAGGACTAAGGTGGTTGTCCTTGTCAGGAGTTGAGCTTTTCTCGCCCCCCAGTCCGGATTGTGCTGAGTTCGGCGAATCAGGACTAAGGTGGTTGTCCTTGTCAGGAGTTTTGTTTTTTTCACCCCCAGTCCGGATTGCGCTGAGTTCGGCGAATCAGGACTAAGGTGGTTGTCCCTGTCAGGAGTTGAGCTTTTTTCGCCCCCAGTCCGGATTGCTATGAGTTTGGCGAACCAGGACTAAGGTGGTTGTCCTTGTGAGGAGTTGAGCTTTTCTGGCCCCAGTCCGGATTAAATTGAGTGGTGTAGTCCGGACTTGGAAGTTGAAACGTTTTTGGTATTTCCCCCCCAATGATTTGAATTGTTACAGTTGTCTTTTTTCAAAAGACGTGCTGTAATAATGACTCCTCATTAATAACCATGTGTGATGGGTGGTCAGAAAGTTGCCACGTGGCGCGACCCATTTGTATTCACCACGCCTATAAAAGGCGCTCCAGATTTCTAACTTTTCTTTTTTACCTTTGGTTTTCTTCTTAGTTTTCTCTCTTTTCTCTGAGGTTTTTTCGTCAGGATTTCTTGCTGGTGTGCCGCCGTTGCCCAGTATTCTCCAATCTCTCCGTAATTTCTTCATTTGTAAGTTTCCTTCTCTTCTTTTCTTTCTTTGCTTCTTCCTTTTAGTTTGTTGTCCAATTGGGTTTTGTGTTTCTGCTATAGTGCTTGTGTGCTGTTGTGTTTAGTTTTGGTTGAATCCTTGTGTATATATTTGTATGTGTGTTTGTTTTTGTCATATTTTGGTGTTTGATTTTGGTTAATAGTGTTTCTGGAATTAGGATTTTTTGTTAGGGTCCGGACTTGGATGCCTAGTCCGGACTAATAGGCTAGGATTTGGAGTTTGTAATTGGTTGCTGTTTTTGTGTTATTGTGACATCTGAGTTCGGAGTAATAGGCTAGGATTGTTTGTTTAGCTTTGGGGTTTCGCAGTCCGGAGCGTCTGTTTAGTTTTGGGTTTTTGTTTTCTTTTGGATTGGGTCTCCGGACTGTTCGTTTTTAACTTGTAATAAAATTGAACATAGTATAGTCCGGACCATATAGCTTTGAAGATAAATAAACTGTAGGGTTTTTAGACTAACCTTTATAACTTATTTTAGGTATATGGTCCGGACTAAGGCGCGTGCCAAAGCTTACATAACTAGCTATCCGGGGCCATCTGGTTCTGATATCGAGTCTTCTTCTGATTCTGAACGAGCTGAGATGGGGAAGAGGGCTTCCACTTCGGACTCTGAGGCCATAACGAAGCTTACAGTTGCTAAGATTTCTTCAAGAAAGGTACCTTGCAGTCCGGAGGGTCTGTGGGTGGAGAATTTGGGTTATTTTGTTAGCAAGAGTGAAGAGATAGAGGATAGCTTTTATTATAGGAGCATTAGATCCGGATATGCTAGGCAGCAAAACGCTGGTCCGGGGACATACGATAGGGAAGCGTTTGATAGGAAGTTTGCGAATAGCATAGTGGCTAAGGAGCACTATGTGCTCAAGGATGAGTATGCTGGGCTAGATTATGAGGCTCAGGATTCTGTGATCCGGGCTGCTTTTCAGTTGGATCGCCGGATAGAGTGGAGGTGGCCGACTCCGGACGAGAGGGCTCATCATAGGCCGGCTGATGGATTCGTTCCAGTGTGGATGGAGCATCTCCGGTCTGGATGGAATCCACACTGGTATCTGTTCCTAAAGCATTTTTGCAAGTACATATACAAGATTTCCCCGATGCAGATAACACCTAATGGTATAAAGTGGATGACTTGGTTCATTGCTACTTGAAATCAATTTAAAGTTCAGCCCACGTTCAAGCTATGGCATCACATTTTTCACCTGGTCTGATCCAGCCAGTTCCCTCTATATGAACTTCGGTTCCGGGCTCCGGAGTGCGGCTATGGTGGCTCCTACAGGCCTGTTATCCAGTAATCTTCGCTGAAGTATTGGAATGGGGAGTTGATTATGCTCCGGGGCTTAGACTTGTACTATCTCCCCCATATGGCTTCAGAAGGGGTGTAGACTCGTTTCCATAGGGATTTGCTCCGGGGTGAAGCCATCCGGTTAATGTTTGTATTTTGTGAATCTCTGGGTTTCCAAATGACCCGAGACACTTTTATGAATCATAGAACTTTGCATAGGCTAGGCTGTAAGTAGTTTTCCTTCCTGTCCGGACCTCTCATATATTTCCTATTTGCTTTCATCTGCTTTGGTTGTTTATTGGTTTTGACTTGTGTTTTTTTTCTTTGTTTCTTGCAGGTTTGCCACACTATAATCTGGACATTTCGTCTTTTGCGTACAGTGATACGTTGAAAGGTCTGGGCAAGGCTTTCAAGTTGCCCAAGAAGAATGCTACTGCTGGGTCCGGATCTAACGCCTCAGCAGAAGAGGGATCCCAGAGCAATGCGGTTCCAAATCTGGAACCTGAAGTTGGTGTGAATCATCCTGGTCCGGAGCTGGATGCTGAAGTTGAAATTGGAGGTGAGTTTGCTAATCTGGAGGACCTTGGTCCTATAGGCGAGGCTCCGGGTGGAGATTCTGGGAGGAGGAGGAAGAGGCTTCGCACCCTTGGGAGTAAGCCTCCCCGGGCCGAAAACTTTGAAGCTGGTTCCGGGTCCGGGGCTGGCAAGGGAAAGAATGTTGATGAAGAGAGTCCGGATGAAGGTGGTCCGGGGCTCGAGGAAAAAGTTGCTCGCTTCATGGATGGGATTCCTACTCAAACTGAGTGGAGGAGGATGAATCAGTCCGGATTTGACGCAACTATGAAGGAGTGTTCCCGGCTCTGGGGTCAGGTACTTGTTCTTGCTATTCTTGTTTTTTGTGTTGATTTGCCTTAGGATGTTTTTCTAAGTTTCTCTATTTTTTGCAGCTTGGCGGGTATATGGCCGGATCAGCTTCTCTAGCCTACAATGAGCTTAACAACTCCCGGAGTGCCATTGCTGATAAGGATTCGGAGATTAGTCAGCTCCGGGATCAGATAATTATGAAAGACAATTCTCTGTCCGGATTGAACAAGCACCTGAATGAAGTAACCATCCGGACTGAAAATGCTGAAAAGGAGGTTTCTTATTTGAAGTCTGAGTTGGCTGAGCTCCGGAGACAGATGTCCGCTGTGCATCCGGAGTCTGAAGTTATTGCTGAGTTTAAGAGATCTGAAGAGTATGATAAAGCTCTTGCTAATGCTGGCGCTCCGGAGATAGCTCGTTGCTGGTTGATTGCTGAAAGGCATATTAAGACTGATCCAGAGGCCAGTTAGGACAACTTCGTTACCGAGTTTATAAAAGCCAAGGAAGATATTGAGCTCGGACTAGGTGAACCTGAGCCGTTCGATGGCCCTTGCCCCAGTTTCCTGCCTCCTAATGCTCTGGAGTCCTGATCTTTCTTTGATTTGTAACTTTGCTGCTGATTTAAGACTTGATAAATTTGATTTTTATAATATTCGTACTTTGCTCCGGGCTCGTATGAGTCCGGTAATTCTTAATGTTTGCTATTATTTTGCTTCATTTTTGTATTTTGTTTTTTGCCTCAGAATATTTTTCCAAGTAAAATTTATTGCACTAGTCCTGACTAACTTCTTGTCCGGACTAGTAGTTAGCTTTTTACTTAGAAATTTTATTCCAAATAAAAATGGTTGCACTAGTCCGGAATTATAGCATGTCCGGACTAGTGGTGGCCTTTTAGTTAGAAAATTAATTCTAAGTAAAAGTGGTTGCTCTAGTCCTGACTAATAGCTTGTCCGGACTAGTGTTTGCTTTTAGCTAGAAAATTAATTCTAAGTAAAAATGGTTGTTCTAGTCTTGACTAATAGCTTGTCCGGACTAGTGTTTGCTTTTAGCTAGAAAATTAATTCTACGTAAAAATGGTTTCTCTAGTCCTGACTAATAGGTTGTCCGGACTAGTGGTGGCTTTTTAGCTAGAAAATTAATTCTAAGTAAAAATGGTTGCTCTAGTCCTGACTAATAGGTTGTCCGAACTAGTGGTGGCTTTTTAGCTAGAAAATTAATTCTAAGTAAAAATGGTTGTTCTAGTCCTGACTAATAGCTTGTCCGGACTAGTATTTGCTTTTAGGTAGAAAATTAATTCTAAGTAAAAATGGTTGCTCTAGTCCTGACTAATAGCTTGTCCGGACTAGTGGTGGCTTTTTAGTTAGAAAATTAATTCTAAGTAAAAGTGGTTGGTCTATTCCTGACTAATAGCTTGTCCAGACTAGTGTTTGCTTGTAGCTAGAAAATTAATTCTAAGTAAAAATGGTTGCTCTAGTCCTGACTAATAGCTTGTCCGGACTAGTGGTGGCTTTTTAGTTAGAAAATTAATTATAAGTAAAAGTGGTTGCTCTAGTCCTGACTAATAGCTTGTCCGGACTAGTGTTTGCTTTTAGCTAGAAAATTAATTCTAAGTAAAAATGGTTGCTCTAGTCCTGACTAATAGCTTGTCCGGACTAGTGTTTGCTTTTGAAAAATATGTAAAGTAAAAAAGCTTTTCATTAATGATTCATACAAGATAGAAGGAGAAACAGATTGGTTGCTTGCCATATTGGCTACAAGTTTTTTGGTTGCTTTGTTTGCTTTCCTACTGGTAGAATTTCCTTAGCCTTAGTCCATGCCAAGTGTTTGGGACTTCTGAGCCATCCATGTTCAGGAGCTTGTAGGTTCCTGGCCTGAGGACTTCTTTGATCTTGTATGGTCCTTCCCATTTGGGCATTAACTTTCCAGTTCTTGTGGGATCTGATGCTTCGGTGTCTCGAAGAACTAAGTCTCCAACTTGGAAGTTTTTGACTCTTGACTTCTTACTGAAGTGCTCTCTTGTTTTCTCCTTGTATTTTTCCATCTTTTCTACAGCTTGGTCTCGGACCTCATCAATTAGCTCCATGTTTATTTTGAGTCCTTCTTCATTTACTTCTTCTTCAAAGTTTATTGCTCTGTGAGAAGGAGAGCCAACTTCAATAGGAAGCATTACTTCTGTTCCATAAGCTAGTTTGAATGGAGTTTCTCCGGTGCTTGTCCTTGGGCTTGTCCTGTAGGACCAAAGGACACTTGGTAGTTCTTCTGGCCATTTGCTTTTGCTTTCTTTGAGTCTTTTCTTGATACCTCGGAGCAGGATTCTGTTAGTTACTTCTACTTGGCCATTTCCTTGGGGATATGCCATTGATGATTTTTTGTACTTGATCCCGCGCTCTTGGAGGTAGGACTCGAACTCTTATCCAATGAATTGGGGCCCATTGTCTGATACTAGGACTCGCGGTATCCCGAACCTCATCAAAATGTTGTCTATAAACTTTATACAGTCTTGTTGATTGATTGTCCTCATTGCTTTTGCTTTAACCCATTTTGTCATGTAATCAATAGAGACTAGTAGGTACCTGAGGGGACTGAGGATGGTAGGACTGGTCTTATCCGGGACACGTTGCTGAAGAGCTGGCATTCCTTGCACTTCTTGACGAATTCTATTGCATCCTGATGAATGGTTGGCCAGTAGTAGCCTTGTCTTATAATCTTATGAGCTAGGGCTTTTGCAGACATGTGGTCTCCGTATATCCCTTCGTGCACTTCTGCTAAACAGTACTTTGCTTCTTATGGGCCAATACATTTCAGGATAGGAGATGAGAAGGTCCTGCGGTAGAGTACTCCTTCTTCGAGGAAGAACTTGGCTGCTTTTGCTTTCAATCTTTGAGCTTTTCCTTTGTCTTCTGGGAGCTCCCCTTTGTCCAAGTAGTTTATGAAGGGAGTCATCCAGTTTTGAGTGCTCTCTATCTCCAAGATCTTACCGGATTCAATGGATGGTTTATGGAGTTCTTCGAAGTAAACTGAGCAGTCTAGATCTGATGAGTTCCAGACTAATTTGGATAGGATATCAGCTTCTTCATTTTCTACTCGGCATATCTGAAGGACTTGGTGGCTTGGAATTGAAGCTAAGTAGCTCTGAACCAGTGCTTGGTACTTCGCCAGAGTAGGGTCCTTTGCTATGTATTCTCCATTTGTTTGCTTGACCACTATCTGGGAGTCGCTGTATATTTTTAAGTCTTGGACCCTTAGAGTCCTGGAGAGCTTTAGTCCTGCGATCAATGCCTCATATTCCGCTTGATTATTTGTTGCTGGGAAGCTGAAAGATATAGCTGTCTGAATCTTGAATCCTTCTGGACTCTTGAGTATGAGTCCGGCTCCTGACCTCTCGCTTGTTGAAGAACCATCTACCTTTAAGGTCCAGGCTCCCGGACTTGTATCATTTTTTGGGTCCTGGTCCATGTCCATTGGTTCTGGATCTTCTTCTGGGAAGTTGCATTCGATTATGAAATCTGCAAGAGCTTGAGCTTTGATTGCAGTCCTGGGAATGAAGCTTAGATTGAACTGGCTCAACTCCACAGCCCAATTGACAAGTCTTCCCGAGACATCTGGCTTTTGAATTATTTTCCTTAATGGTTGATTTGTCACTACTCTGATTTCCCTCCCTTGGAAGTAGTGCCTGAGTTTTCTTGAGGTTGTAACCACGGCAAAGGCAAACTTCTCCAATCTTGGGTATCTTATTTCTACATCTTTTAAAACTTGGCTTACATAGTAGACTAGTTGCTGTGTTCCATTCTCTTCCCTGATTAGGGCAGCTCCTACGGCTTGTGCTCCTGCTGACAAGTATAAGTAGAGAGGCTCTCCCAGCTGAGCTTTAGTTAGGACTGGTGGCTGAGAGAGGTAGGACTTGATTTCTTCGAATGCCTTTTTCCACTCTGGACTCCAGTTCACCTCTTTCTTGTTTGTTGCTCCTTTGAGTAAATCAAAGAATGGTAGGCACCTCTCTGCTAGCTTTGAAACAAATCTCCTGAGTGCTGCTAGGGACCCTGCTAGCTTCTGCACATCTTTTTGGGTCCTGGGAGCTTTCATCTCCTGGATTGCTTTTATTTTCTCTGGATTGGCTTCTATTCCTCTGTTGCTGATCATGAATCCTAAGAACTTGCCTGCTCCTACTCCGAAGGTGCATTTTTCCGGATTCAGCTTGAGTTGGTGCTTCCTCAGGTTGTCAAAGCACTCCTTCAGATCTTCCACATGTCCTGGTATAGTTGTTGATTTCGAAATCATGTCATCGACATAGCACTCCAAGTTTCTCCCAATATGGGACTTGAATATCTTGTTCATGGCTCTTTGGTAAGTGGATCCTACGCTGGTAAGCCCGAAGGGTAGCATCACATAAGCATAGACTACTCTGTGAGTTATGAATGCTGTTTTAGGAATGTCCTTCGGGTTCATCTTTATCTGGTTATATCCGGAGAAGGCGTCCATGAAACTAAGCATAATGTGTTCGGAGGTGGCATCTATTAGTTGATCAATGTTTGGAAGAGGATACGGGTCCTTCGGGCATGCGTCATTCAGGTTAGTGTAGTCCACACACATTCTCCATTTGCCGTTGGACTTCTTAACCATGACCACATTAGCTAGCCACTCCGGATATTTGATTTCTTTGATGATTCCTGCTTTGAGTAGCTTTTCTACTTCTTCGTCAATGGCTCTTTGCCTCTCCGGAGTAAAGTTTCTTCTCTTCTGTTTTACTGGTTTTCTGTTGGGGTTGACATCCAAGCTGTGCATTGCTATGGACTCATGTAGTCCTGGAATGTCCCTTGGACTCCAGGAAAAAACATCTATGTACTCCCGGAGCAAGGATACTAATCTCTCCTTGAAGGACTCCTCGAGTCCTGACCCAACTTTCACTTTTTTGCTAGAATTGCTTTCATCTACCTGGACTTTGTTGTGCATATATTGTGTATTTGATGATTTCATAAACAAAACATCTAAGTAGATTTTACTTAGTGAAATAATGTAGCACTCAACGGGTAAGAATTATAGTCCCGACAGATGACTCATTATAGTCTCGACGGATGATTAACTTATTATCCATCGAATGAGTAGCTTATGTAATAATAAGTTTGTAGCACAGTGATGTATGCACCTTTGTATAGAATCTGTAGTAGCATATAAGTCATATTGACTTTAACTAGATATGCAGAATAGGTTGATTAATTGTACATAAGTAATGTCTTGTAATTTTGTATAAGTGAAATGAAGTCAAGTGCCAAAATAGCTACCGACGGATGATTAACAAAGCCTTCGACAGATGATCAAATGACTATCAACAGATGTTTAACATAGCAGTCGATGAATGATCAATTAAGTCATCGACGGATGATCTAAAAGTCGACAGATGATCATATCAAGAATTTAAACATCAGTTGAACAGTGAAAGCTGACACACAGCCGTCGAGTTGGATACAAACACATTGTGGAAGCCCATTAACTGGGTAATAGAGGACGGAAAGCAGCAAAGATTAAGACTGTTAGATTTTATATTTGTTCAGTCTTTTTGACTTTGTAATCTTGGTATTATATAAACCAAGAGAGTAGCAAATAGAAAAATAATTGAGATAGCTGAGAAACATAAAAATAGAGAAATCTTTGTAAGCATAATCTTTAGCAATTCCTGTATTCTCAGCAGTTCTATTTGTAAGCAGCTGTGGGCATTTCTGCACACAGAGTCCTCTCGATATATTATATATATCTCTCGTGGAATTGTTTAAATCCACCAGAAAGTTTTTAAAGACTCTTGTTTTTAATTACTTGTGTTTTGATTCATTGAAGTTTATATTCCGCATTGTGCTAATCAAAACAAATATATCAATAATCGAGTTGAACATTTTTATTTCAAGAAAAAGTTCAAGAATTCCATTCAACCCCCCTTCTGTAATTCTTGCTACATTGTTAAGGGACTAACAATTGGTATCATAGCAAGCTCTTAATCTACAAAGAGTTTAAAGATCAAAACAATTCAGCAAGATGAACAAGAAAGATGTTGGAGTCAAGATTCCTTTTCTTGATAAAGATAATTACCATCATTGGAAGGTAAAGATGCATCTTCATATGCTTTCTCAAGATGAGGCCTATGTGGACTGCATAGAAAGAGGCCCTCATGTTCCAATGAGAGCTGTAACAGGAAATGAACCATCTGTTCCAAAGCCAAGGCATGAATGGTCTGATCCTGACATTGAACAAGTCAGGAAAGATAAAAAGGCCATGAACATTATATTCAATGGTGTTGATGCAGACATGTTTGATAACATCATCAACTGCAAGACTGCCAAGGAAGTTTGGGACACAATACAGATAATCTGTGATGGTACTGAGCATGTAAGAGAAAATAAAATGCAGCTCCTAATTCAGTAATATGAGCATTTTCATAATGAAGAAAGTGAGTCACTCACTGATATTTTTAGTAGATTCCAAAAACTACTAAATGCTCTTAAGTTGCATGGAAGAGTCTATCAGACTAAAGACTCCAATCTGAAATTTCTCAGATCTCTTCCAAAGGAATGGAAACCAATGACAGTCTCATTGAGAAACTCACAAGATTATAAGGAGTTTACTTTAGAGAGAATGTATGGCATTCTGAAAACCTATGAGCTTGAGATAGAGCAGGATGAAAGAATGGAGAGAGGAAAGAAGAAAGGAGGATCCATTGCACTAGTTGCTGATCTGGAAAAGGAGAAAGAAGCGAAGATGGAAGTTGTGGAATCAACTTCAAAGGTCTGTGAAAGCAAGGGTAAGGGGCTAGCTGCAGAAAGTGAAGATTCATTGAGCCAAGATGACATGGAGGACATTGATGAGCACCTAGCATTCCTTTCAAGAAGATTTGCCAAGCTCAAGTTCAAAAAGAACTTTGGAGCAGCCAAGCCAAATAGAAACATGGTGGATAAGTCAAAATTCAAATGTTTCAAATTTGGCTTGGCAGGGCATTTTGCAAATGAGTGTAGAAAGTCAGATTCCAGTAAGAAAAGGTTTGAGTCTGTAGATTACAAGCATAAATACTTCGATCTACTCAAACAAAAGGAAAGGGCTTTTATTACACAAGAGAATGACTGAGCAGCTGATGGTTTGGATGAAGATGAAGATGTCAGCTATGCCAATCTAGCCCTAATGGCCAAGTCTGATGAAACAGAGACAAGTTCCTCAAGCAATTAGGGAAACAGAAGGAATCTTTGGTACTTGGATAGTGGTTGTTCAAGACACATGACTGGTGATTCTACCCTGCTCACAGAGTTTAAGGAGAGAGCTGGCCCAAGTATTACTTTTGGAGATGACAGCAAAGGATATACTGTGGGATATGGCTTGATTTCAAAGGACAATGTCATCATTAAAGAGGTTTCCTTAGTGGATGGTCTCAAACACAATCTGTTGAGTATCAGCCAGCTTTGTGACAAAGGCAACTCAGTAACCTTCAATAAACAAGCCTGTGTTGTGACTAACAATCAAGACAACAAAGTGGTTCTCACTAGTGTGAGAAGAGGAAATGTGTATCTAGCTGACTTCAACTCAACTAAAGCAGAATCTGTAACTTGTCTTCTCAGTAAAGCAAGTCAAGATGAAAGTTGGCTATGGCACAAGAAGCTATCCCATTTAAACTTCAAGACCATGAATGAGCTGGTAAAGAAAGAGCTATTAAGAGGCATTCCTCTAGTGGAGTTTACAAAGGATGGACTGTGTGATGCCTGCCAAAAAGGGAAGCAGATCAAAGCATCATTCAGGAAGAAACTTGATTCAGGAAATGAAGAGCCTCTGCAACTGCTTCACATGGATTTGTTTGGACCAGTCAATGTATTGTCAATTTCAAAGAAAATATTTTGCCTAGTAATTTTAGATGATTTCTCAAAGTTCTCTTGGACATATTTCCTAAAGTCTAAAGATGAGGCTAGTGAAATCATCATCAATCACATAAGGCAAGTTAACAATCATCCTGATTTCAAAGTTAGGAAAATCAGGAGTGACAATGGAACTGAGTTCAAGAACTATGTCATGAGAGCATTTTGTAAGGAAAACGGGATCTTGCATGAGTTTTCAGCAGCAAGGACTCCACAACAGAATGGATTAGTGGAAAGAAAGAATAGATCTCTTATTGAAGCTGCAAGGATAATGCTTGAAGAATCAAAATTACCAATATATTTCTGGGCTGAAGCTGTAAACACTGCATGCTACACTCAGAACATCTCTCTGATTAATCAAGCAAGATGCATGACACCTTACCAATTATTCAAGAACAAGAAGCCAACTCTAAACTTTCTTCATGTCTTTGGCTGTAAATGCTATATTCTGAGAAATCAAACTGATCAAAATGGGAAGTTTGATGCCAAAGCAGATGAAGGTATTTTTGTTGGATATGCTGTTGGTAAAGCATATAGAGTCTACAATCTAAGAACCAACATTGTTGTTGAATCTATACATATTGTGTTTGATGATAAAAAGATAGAAGGACTAAAAGATGGAGATTACCATGAGAACCTCAAATTCGACAATGTTGAGATGGTCAGTGATGAAAGTGATGATGAGAGTGATCAAGAAACAGTGTCTAAGGATAATACAGACAAATCTACCACCAATGAAGCACATAACTCAACATCCATCGAGTTACATAATGCTTCATCCGTCGGAAGGCAATCTGTGTTATCCGTCGAAAGACAACCTGCCTCATCCGTCGGTACTCAAAATTCACCATCCGTCGGGTTATCTAAAGGAGCAGGAAATCAAGGAAGGTCACCTATAGAAAGTACCCCTTTCTCAAATCAAAGATCCACAAACTCAGGGGGAGTTTCTAGCAATCAAAACTCAATCACACATCAAGACAACATTGAGGTCTCTTCATCTAGAGCTAATCTACCTCAACCAAGGAAATGGACAAAATATCACCCCTTTGAACTGATTATTGGTGATGTTTCTTCTAGAGTTCAAACCAGGAGAGCAACTCAAGAAGAATGTCTATACAGCAGCTTTCTGTCAAAGGAAGAACCAAAGAAGGTAGAAGAAGCCTTGTTAGATCCTGATTGGATTTTAGCTATACAGGAGGAGCTAAACCAATTTGAAAGGAATAAAGTATGGAAGCTGGTACCCAAGCCTAAAGGAAAGAATCCAATAGACACCAAATGGGTATTCAGAAACAAGATGGATGAAAATGGTATAGTAGTAAGGAACAAAGCCAGATTGGTTGCTAAAGGCTATTGCCAGCAAGAAGGAATATATTTTGATGAAACATTTGCTCCTGTTGCAAGACTTGAAGCCATCAGAATCTTCTTAGCCTATGCAGCCCATGCCAATTTCAAGGTCTATCAAATGGATATCAAAAGTGCCTTTTTAAATGGAGATTTGGAGGAAGAAGTGTATGTTAGTCAACCTCCTGGCTTTGAAGATCCAAATTTTCCAGAGTATGTCTATTATCTACTGAAAGCACTTTATGGACTGAAGCAAGCACCTAGAGCCTGGTATGACACTTTATCAAAGTTCCTTTTGGAAAATCAATTCACAAGAGGTACTGTAGATAAAACTTTATTTTTCAGAAATGTTAATGGCTCTAGCATACTTGTTCAAATTTATGTAGATGATATTATCTTTGGCTCTACAGATGAGAAACTTTGCAAAAAGTTTGCCAAACTGATGCAAAGTAAGTATGAAATGAGTATGATGGGAGAACTAACTTACTTTCTTGGTTTACAAGTTAAGCAAGTTAGTGATGGAATATTTATTAGTCAAACTAAATATATTTTTGATCTTTTAAAGAAGGTTGATCTAATGGATTGCACATCTGCAAAAACTCCCATGGCCACTGCAACTAAGCTTGAACTAAACACTACTGAAAAGTCTGTGGATATTTCAAGCTATAGAGGCATGGTTGGCTCACTTCTGTACTTAACAGCTAGTAGGCCAGATATAATGTTTGCTACATGTTTATGTGCTAGATTTCAGGCTGATCCTAGAGAGTCTCACTTGATAGCTATTAAGAGAATTTTCAGATATCTCAAAGGAACACCAAAACTTGGCATTTGGTATCCTAGAGATTCTGGTTTTGATCTAACTGGTTATTCAGATGCAGACTATGCAGGTTGCAGAATTGACAGAAAAAGCACAACAGGAACTTGTCAATTTCTAGGAAACAAGCTTGTGTCCTGGTTCAGTAAAAAGCAAAATTCAGTTTCTACTTCTACAGCTGAAGCTAAATATATTGCTGCTGGTAGTTGCTGTGCACAGATTTTATGGATAAAAAATCAATTGCTAGACTATGGTTTGCAAGTTGAGAGGATTCCTATTTTCTGTGATAACACAAGTGCAATTGCCATCACTGAAAATCCAGTGCAACATTCAAGGACAAAGCACATAGATATCAAGTACCATTTCATAAGGGAACATATAATGAATGGTACTGTAGAACTATATTTTGTTCCAAGTGAGAAGCAACTTGCAGATATTTTTACCAAGCCACTGGATGAATCCACCTTTTCTAGGTTGGTAAGTGAGTTAACCAGAAATTTAACTGATTTTTTTTAGTCTTGGATGAAATTTTGGCTAAGTCAAAATTTTCATCTCGACGGATGACCATTATCCATCGAGTTGAGTCATCCGTCGATATACAATGTGCAAATAAAAATCAATTATTTTTCTGGAATCTTTTAATACTCGACGGATAACTGTTTATCCTCATCCGTCGAAGTGTCTAAATCTTAACCGTTAATTCCCTCAATAGTATCAATCGAGTATACTTACAGTTTGTAAGCATTACACGACGGATAATGAGTGGAATTTTTACAGTTTATTTTTAAAATGGCTATTTTAGGAAATTTCTATTGGGTAATTTACTTCTCTTTATTATTTTTATCCGTTGATTTTGAGTAAAGTATAAAAGCTTATTTCATTTTAATCATTTTCTTTTATCATTCTCAAATTCAACTGCGTTTATTTCATTCTCTCTCAAGCAAAATTCCTCTTTCTCTTCAAGCTTTTCTTATCTAACAATGGCACCTGTAGTAAAGATTATGTCTCAGACTGGGTTCATTTATGAGAAGAACAACTTCACTGCTTAGGTCAACAAGGGCATTCAGCAATCAGAAGACTATCACAAGATGATGGACTTCGTGAAGAACTGCAAGTTAAGTTTTGCCATGCTTGAATCACCCACAATCTTCTGTGAAGTTGTAGAAGAGATGTGTACTTCTGCAATTTACAACTCTACTGACAAAACCATCACTCTGACCATCAAAGGTAATGAATTATGTATCAATAGTGATATGATAAAAGCATGTTTCAAGATTCCTGATGATTATGTAACTTCACCACACACTGACACTGATATTATCAATATGCTTAATTCCATGCATTATGCACTTCCTACTAATAAGCTAAGTGAGATTAGAAGACTAGGTCTTAGGAAGGAATGAAGTTTCATGTGTGATGTTGTGACTAAAGTTTTCTCTGGAAAAGTCAGTAATTTTGATTCTGTGAACATTTCCATGCTTAACGTGCTATACATGCTAGTTACAGATAAATTTTACAATTTCAGTAACCTTGTCTTGTATGAGTTAGGTTTTAAACTAGGTGAGCTAGCCAAAAGGGGAAAGAATGTATATTATGCTAGATTTTTCATGATATTGGCTAACCATATTTGTCAAGAGATTGTACTTGAGAACCCAAACAACAAACTAGCTTGTTGGGTTCAAGAGAGAAGAATCATTGTAGATTTGGACAGAGCCAACCACCATCGGGATGTGCCAAAGTTCTATTTCCCTGTAATGCTGACAGCTCAGGTAAGTGAGGTAAGTTCATCCATACCCTAAATTATTTCAATCCCCTCTATTTCTTTGAGTTCAGGCATAGCTATGGCAACCGTGACAATGAACAAACAGTTGCCTACCAAAGCTGCCAAATCAACTGTAATTTCCAAATCCAAATCAAAGAAAACCCCCTCTGGTATCTCTCAAAAGGTACCAGTTGAAAAATCTACCAAAGCCAAAGAGGGGAGTGTGAAGGAGGGTCAGATAGGTGAGGGAAGGGGTGAACATCAAAGAAACCCCAAGGATAAGGTTGGAGAGTTGAGTGAATCCCAGCCTAGCCACACTGCAGTTTCCCAACAAACTGCAGTGCTTAAAAAGGACAAAAGCTCACTTCTAGCTACATCCTCCCAAAAGGATGTGGCTATTGAAAAAATCTCTCATCCAAGAACACAGGCCAAAAGGGTTAGGGACACAAGCTCACCCCAAACTTACACTAGAAAGAAGAAATCCAAAAGAACTGGGGATGCACAGGGCACACACACAGTGTAAACTGGTGCTAAAGACACAGTCCCTGCACCTTCTCAAATTTAGATTGATGTGGCTCCAACAAATGTGGAGTCACAGCCAAAATCTCTCATTATAGAAGCCACTGAAACACCATACTCACCAACTAACTCACTGGAAGTGGATATGATAAATACTTCAATTCCTGATTCCCCTTCTTTAACTCTGTTGGGGAAGCCAAAATCTAGTGCAAGTGAGCATCATCTTTTAGATGATTTGTTGGCTCACTTGCCAATTCTTTCAGATTCTATTGTGACATCTGTGCCTCAAATAACTTCAATCAACACAGAGTCAACAATAGTTTCTCTTCCCACCTCATTCATTTCTACTCTCTCGATGGATATTGCTCATCCATCGAGTATTGATTGTATCCCGACGGATAAGCTTAACAGCAGTTATCCATCGGATAGCTTTACCACTCACCCGACGGATATCACTCATTCGTCGAGTGTCTCTGCATAACTTCAAACTTCAATAATTTCAAGTGCAGAAGATTTAGTGGTAATACAATCACTCTTAGGACTGAGAGAGGAGAGTGCATTGAGTGAGAGGCTGGGTTGCTCCCAGGCAAAAGGAGAGGAAAAGAGTGAATCTCAGCAATCCATTTCTTCAGGATTGGCAAAAGTGAGTGAGAGGAGTCCCACCTTAGTAGGTGAAGGTGAGGGTGTGAGGGTGGGGAGCCAGGGTGAGACCTTGATGCAACAAAAGAGAGACTATGAGAGAAAGGCAGGTACAGGAGAAATAAGGATGGATCCAGCCATTGCTAGTGAGTCAATGATTGTGGATGATGCTGAAAAGGAAAGACAATTTCAGCAACATTACAAAGCTGTAAATGATAACATTTCCTTGGATGCTGACACTTTTACTCACCCTGTTCCAGCCTATCAATTGTTGGCTGCTCAGGGCAATGTGGAGGCAGAACAGACTTTGAATTTACTGCACACCACAGAATCTCTTCAAAGAGATAAAGCTGCTTGTTAACAGGATGCCTTCTCAAGCTGGAGAGCCATCTGAAGAATTTGGTGTAAATTCTAATGATGATGACTCTGGTTCTTTGGATGGAAGCATGAACTTAGGGGGAACTGAAGGCCCAAGTTCTGCTTTAAGTTTACCTGAATGGGCATGGGCAAAGGAATCTACACCAGGACAATTTGAGGTGTCTTTGGTCAAACAAGTAATGGCTATTCAACAGGCCCTTCAGGAAACCTCAGATGCTGGTACCAAGGCTGTTCTTCAAGCTCACCTAGACTCTCTACATCTAATGAAGATCCAGCACTTAAGACAGAATCTCAGTATTGATGAATTGAAAAGAGATATAACTGACTTGAAGACCTATAACTCTGAGAAGCTGGATTCAGTAATGCCATATGGTACCATGCAAGATCTACTACTAAGATTGAGGAGAGAATCAGACTCTGAAAAGAAGCTAGCCAAACTGGAAAATAGAGTTCAAGTTATTGAAGATTCAGTGGCTATTCTTCTTCAAAATCAACAGACTCAGACAAATCTTCTCATGCAACTGGCTAAAGTACAAGGCCTAACTCCTCAACTTGATGATAACAAAAAGGGGGAGAGAGAATCAAGTAAGGGAGAGAAAGGACCAATAGAGGGGGAGAAACTTCAAGTACAAATCAGAAAAGTAATTGTACCTTCAATTACTATCTCCAAGCCACCAGTTGCAGATGGTATAGATCTAATTGAAGCTGCAGCAGCAAATTTGAAAGTTGCTGAAAAAGGAAAGTTGAGTTTAATCAACTGGGAAAAGATTGATGAGGAAATTCAGAAAAAGTTTGAACTAGTCAAGGAGCCAGTTAAGTCAGCCATCCATCACTCTCATGTCAAGCCAATCAGTGTGAATGAGATGAGCATGAACTATCTGGAGAAAGGACAATCTTCCTGCATCAAATCACAAAAGGTTGAAACAATTCTTGAACCAAGGGCAAATTATCCAAAGTCATCTTTGAAGAATCCCTTGGACACTGTATATGAGACACCCAAGCCTGATAAAAAGAAGCTTCTGTCAAGATCCATTGTCTTCTATAAAGATCCAGTTGATTCAGCCTCAAAAAGGAGAATTGCTAAGATATTCAGAAATGGAAAGGTAATTTGTGTGGTAGCTGGACATCCACAGTTTGCTCAAGCAAAGAAAGAAGAAAAAGCCAGATTAAAGCAGGAAAAGAGGAAAGTTGCTCTAGATGCAAAGAAGTCTAAACAAAAGAAAGAATAGATTGCTATCTTGGCCAAGCTACAGGCTGTAAACTCTTCTCAAAAAATTCCCTCTCAACCATCTGAAGCTGCTGAATCAAAGAAGAAGATTGAAGAACAGAAGAAATCCCCAAGAAAGAAAGAACTGGCTAGAAGAACAGAAAGGAAACTGGATGTTGTTGACAAGGAATTGGAAGATCAATTTCCTAAGGAATCCACTCAAGCTAAAACTCAAGCATCAAAGCCCTCTGTGGTATTTGAAGACATAAGGGTGGTGGACCCCTACAGGAACATACATGGAGAGCTTATTGTGCCAAAGGATGAGCCAATAGAGTGGGATAAATTACCAATTCCTGACTTCAACTTGCCAATTCTTACTAAGCCAAGAAGGACAAAATCAAGGACAGTCAAGAAAGTGAAGCTGTCACCTCTCAAATCCAAGTCAGTAGTCAAAGCTCAACCCAAGGTCAACAGGGGAGACTACTTGTACTTGTGTGACATCAAAGAATTCTCAGATCTAAACCTTTATCTGGATGAACTGGATGAAGTAAGGGCAATTGATGCATACAGAAACCTACCTGAAAGGTTGGTGTTCAAGTACAAAGGAGGAAGGGAGATGCAGTGGCCTCTTCACAGAATACTTCAAGAAAGCCAAGCTGTGTTGATCAAAGTCTATTCATCCTTCAAGAAAAACTTTGGGTTTAATGTAACTGCAAGAAGATTAGTATTGAAGAAGATTGAAGAGCTGAGGAGTGTTAGAGCTAAAGATGCACTCCCAAAGACTCTAATCATCCCATACACAGGGAGAAGAGTGCATCTAAGGCCCTACTGGCTGATGGAATTCATGAATGACAAGGGTGTGAGAAGATTCTTCAGACTAGAAGACCAATTGAGTATCTCTAGCAATGAGACTCTCTTGGAGATGCAAGAAATGCTAGATCTCTCAGAATCTGATGAACTAGAATTCCACAGGCAGCTCCAGAATCAAATTGAAGAAAACTACAGAAAGCTTGGAAGAAGATCCAGACCTTCAAGAAACTAGAAAAATCTACTCAGGATAGAGGAGCATCTTAAACTGACTGTGAGCCAAACCTTGTACATTTTGTTTAATTGAAGCACTTTCAGTTTTATCTACTTATCTTTAAAGACATATGTTTAAGATGTTTTGTTATCATCAAGTATCTCTTAATTTATGGCTACAATTCCAGTAGACATAAATTGAGGGAGATTGTTGTGCATATGTTGTGTACTTGATAATTTCATAAAAAAACATCTAAGTAGATTTTACTTTGTGAAATAATGTAGCACTCGACGGATAAGAATTATAGTCCCGACGGATGACTCATTATAGTCCCGCCATCGAGTGAGTAGCTTATGTAATAATAAGTTTGTAGCACAGTGATGTATGCACCTTTGTATAGAATCTGTAGTAGCATATAAGTCATGTTGACTTTAACTAGATATGCAGAATAGGTTGATTAATTGTACATAAGTAATGTCTTGTAATTTTGTATAAGTGAAATGAAGTCAAGTGCCAAAATAGCTACCGACGGATGATTAACAAAGCCTTCGACGGATGATCAAATGACTATCAACGGATGTTTAACATAGCAGTCGACGGATGATCAATTAAGTTATCGACGGATGATTTAAAAGTCGACGGATGATCATATCAAGAATTCAAAAATCAGTTGAACAGTGAAAGCTGACACACAGCCGTCGAGTTGGATACAAACACATTATGGAAGCCCATTAACTGGGTAATAGAGGATGAAAAGCAGCAAAGATTAAGACTATTAGATTTTATATTTTTTCAGTCTTTTTGACTTTGTAATCTTGGTATTATATAAACCAAGAGAGTAGCAAATAGAAAAATAATTGAGATAGCTGAGAAACACAAAAATAGAGAAATCTTTGTAAGCATAATCTTTAGCATTTCCTGTATTCTCAGCAGTTCCATTTGTAAGCAGCTGTGGGCATTTCTGCACACAGAGTCCCCTCGATATATTATATATATCTCTGGTGGAATTGTTTAAATCCACCAGAAAGTTTTTAAAGACTTTTGTTTTTAATTACTTGTGTTTTGATTCATTCAAGTTTATATTCCACATTGTGCTAATCAAAATAAATATATCAATAATCGAGTTGAAAATTTTTATTTCAAGAAAAAGGTTCAAGAATTCCATTCAATCCCCCTTCTGTAATTCTTGCTACATTGTTAAGGGACTAACAGACTTCTTCTGTTTCAACCGCGGCTTCAATTTTTGCTTGTTCTTTGTTTGAAACCATTTGATGAATCCGGGCTTCAGAGTTCTTCTTTAGATAGTAGTTTGCTTGCATGGTAGGACTAGCTTGTTCTGGGACTTGATTTGCCTTGTCTAGTACCATGACTTGGTTGCTTGCCAGTCCATCTGGACTTGTTTTGTTTGCTTCTTCCGTTGTCCGGGGTCGGTGCTTCTTCATGCTTTGTTGCTTGCGAAGGACCGTAGCCTTCCTCTTGTTATCTTGATGGGTTTCTGCCATAACTAACCCCTGGTTGTAGCATGTTTCAGCAACTCCGTAATCTCCTTTAATCTCCCCGACTCCTGTCGGGTTGGGAATTTGATCTTGAGATGGGAGATTGAAGTTATCGGTTGCATCATGGTTAGAGCTGATATGCCAATAATACCGTTGTATGAAGAAGGAACATTGATCACATAAAATTTGATGACATGAGTCACTTGGTTAGGAGCGGATCCAAAAATGACTGGTAGATACAAAGTTCCTTGGATCGGGACTAAGTTGTGGCCAAAGCCATAGAGTGGGTCCTCTCAACATTCATTTGAGTGGACACTCCCTAACTGCATTCTATCCATTGTGTGCTTGAAGAGAATATTTATCGAGGAGCCATTATCTATGAGCATTCTTCTTACTTCATTATCAAAGATATCTAGAGTGACAACCAAAGTTGCATTGTGATGAGGGTTGACTCCTTCGTAGTCCTTGCTGCTGAAAGATATCACCAGGTCTGGGAGTGATTGGATTGAGAGCACTTCTTCGCTGAAGTCCGGGCTCCGGGGTGGGGATTGGGATCCACCTAGGACCACATTGACTACATTTTTTCCTCTCTTCTGTGCTTCCCCTCTATTGTCCCGAACTAAGTACTTGTTCATGTTCCCCTTCTTCACTTGGTCCTCAATAAAGTACTTGAGTGATAAGCAATTCTCAGTCTTGTGGCCATGGGTTTCGTGGTAATCACACTACCTATTATAAGGCCTGCTTTCCGGAGGAGTTTGCATTGGTTTAGGAGGATAATATAAAGGCTTGTCTTTTACCTCTTTCAAGATTTCCTCCCGGGTCATGTTGAGAGGAGTCCAGTCCGGCTCCTGCTTTGGCTCCCGGGGCTGCTTCGCGGGTCCTAGGTCACTGTTTGACTCCTATTTAGGACCAATTATTTGGAAAACTGGAGTAGTTTGTCTTTCTTGGCCTTGGTTACTTTTCTTGAACTTCTTATCCTGATGGTAACCCCCTTTTGGTCGGTCATCAGTATTTTTACTCCTGGACCCCCCATTCCGGGTCATCCTCATTGCCTGGAGCACATTTATTTCCTTAATGAATCTGGCAGCCATGGAATAAGCTGCTGCTAGACTTTGCGGCTCCTTATTGATTAGCTCCACTATATATCTCTCGTTATTCTCTGGGTCTAGGTTTCTCCTAAAAATGCTTAAAACTTCCCTCTCATCCAAACTTGAAACTTTGTTGATTGCTTCTTGGAACCGGTGCATGTATGCAGAGAGGGACTCATTGTCATGCTGTCGGATTGTCTCCAGGTGACACATGTGCATTTCGTGCATTTTGTTTGCCCGAAATCGCTGAAGGAAGGATGTTCGAAATTCCTTCCAAGAGTGGATGCTGCAGGAGGGGATTCTGCTGAACCATCTCTGGGCCCCCCCTTAAGAGTTGAAGCGAAGAACCTTGATTTCGTCAAGTCATTGTAGTTATATATCTGCGCTATTTGCTCAAAGTAATTCAAGTGCTCCTCCGGGTCTCCTAGTCCATTGAAGGAGTCGAAGTTATAATGCTTCAAGTTCCACTGCCGAGGGATAGCTTCCAGGGAGTGGCTGAATGGAGTTAATATTTCTCCAACCTCTACTCCTGAGTCTCTGTCCATCTTTCTCTACAATTCATAGATCATGTCTTTGAGGTCCTTCTGCCCCTCTTCTTCTTCGTCATCAGAAATCAGCTCCGGAGTAGGTACTCTCCGAGTTCTTTTGCTACTAGACTTGGCCAATAGCTTTTCTTCTTCTAGCTGAATTCTCTTTTGGATCTTTAGCTCTAGCTTTGCTTCTTTTTTTTTCCTGATCTGCTCCCGGACTTCTTCCAACTTTCTCTGCTTAGCAGTTCTGCTTCTTTCTTGCTTTGATCTTTTTTGCTTTTCTTCCCTTTGGCTCCAATTCGGTCGAACACATACCTCTTTGATTGCTGGGAGTCCCCGGACTCCTCCGGTTCCTCCTCTAGTTCGGCTTCTTCTTGGAGCCGGGTCTGCTCCTTCCTATATAGTCTGATTGCTTCTGCTAGTTCATCGCTTGTAAGGTTTGCCATGTGCTCTTCGGCTACCGGGACATTGGTGTACTTGTACTGATTGAGCTCTATGAGGGTCCTGGCATCCCTGGTGTTTACAATTCTCTCCACTACAGAAGTGTGCAGTGGCTGCTCCTGGAATATTTCTCTCTCGGCTCCCGGGTCGAGGGCCTGGAAGTGGTCCGGCTCCTGGACCTGAGTACTAGCAGATGGTCTTCCAGAGGTATTCTTTTCTGGTCTTTCCATTTCTCAACAATACCAACAATAAATAACAACAATATGCCACAGAGAATATCGATCTAAGGTTGCTTTATGAAATTTGCAGAAACTACCCAAAATAACAACAAACACTAACAAATAGCTTCCTGGGAGCAGCTCAAACAATTTCCTGGGACTACTCAACGATGAAGTATAACGCAAATGCCATATTCAAACTAGAACAATAACGATTAAAACTAATGATAGCTCACACAAACATGGCTTAAATAAAAAAAACGGGCTCACACAAACGTGGCCTAAAATAACGAGCACACACAAACGTGGCTGAAATAAACAATATTCATGCTTATGGAAAAGGTTGGTTGCTTGGGTTCTTACAAGTTTGAATAAATGGACTCCTTGAAGAGTTTGTTGATGAAGGTGAATCCAGGGGCACCGAGACCCAAGGATGGAGCGCCCCCTTCTTCTAGCGCCAAATTATAACTCCTGGTGGCGGGGCTGCTCCTTCGATGCCGTCCTGGATCCTTCGCCGCTGTAGAGGTGTAGCTGTGGTTGGGTTCCTACAAAACAACACCGAAAGGGGGGTTGGAGTCCCATGGCGCCTCCGGCGTGAGAGTAAGAACTAGCTTTTTGGGAAGATGAAGATGAATATGAATGCAGGGTGGTTGTGTGTGTATATGAGTTTGAAAGAATGATTAACCCCAAAACCTCACCTTCTTGGGCTATTTATAGCCCAAGGGTAGGGTTTTGGGGTTGGTAGCTTTAGATCATAGCCATTGGTTCTGGGAGCGGAGGACACCTGGATGAAGTGGATGCTTTACACGTGTCAGTGCGGGACTGGTCGAGGAATGTTCTGAGGATCCTCTGACACGTACCCTGATTATTCCCATAATTGATGTGTGACAGTTGTCCCCATCACGTGCCTGGGCCAACGTCTCACGTGCTGGGATTTTCCAAGGTTAGGCTTGCGGGACTGAGCCAGTTAGGAGTGGTAGTGTACGGGACTACTCCTTCCAGGAGCTGCGCGGAGTCAGGGGCCTAGGAGTAGCCCTCCTAGGAGCTGCATGGAGTTAGGAGCTTAGGAGTAGTCCTTCCAGGGGCTGTATAGAGTTGAAGGCCTAGGAGTAGTCCTTCCAGGAGCTATATGTACTATCAAAGAGTGTAATATTTTTTAAGTTTGATTTCAATTAAATTAAACATTTCTCAGTTAGTGTTTCCAAATTTATTGTGACTAAATTAAATTACTTTTTTCTGAAATTTAGGAATATAAAAATGTTAAAAGTATCTGTATATCACGAGGTATTTATTGTAAAAATATAAAATCCAGTTGCACCTTCTGACCTGGTTTGGTTTAATTATTAGAAATGATACTAAAAAAAGACCTTTTAGAGAAGATGAAATCCAGTTATGATCTCTATATAACTTGAAATTAATATACTACTCCTCCGTCTGTCTTGTTTTGACTAGTCAACAGTCAAATTATTTAAATTTTGACTGTAAATTACGCATAATATATAATTAAATAATTTTTAAAACTAGTATCATTAGAAAATATATCTAATTCTCTTTTAAATGTATTTTTTATTTTTTAAAAATAATATATAAAATTATAGTTATTATCATTCAAAACTTGGTCAATTTGACTTTATGTTAGTCAGTCAAAAGACATAGGGAGTATCATCTTAGCGGGTTCCAACAGGCTCTTTCTGACATTCAAATTTGGGACGACTGACAATCAATCAAAATACTTAAATTAGCGGTGTACGCGGTTCAGATCGGATCGATTTTAAGGTAAAAGTTGAACCAAACCGCGAAGAGCAGTTTTAGAAAATTGTCATCCGCAACCGCAAATTGTCATCCGCAACCACATTTGCGGTTGCGGTTAACCGCGTCAATTGCGGTTATTGCGGATCGGTTTGCGGTTCAAACACTTATTTTAAAATAGTTAATAATTTGCAAAAAAATAAATTTGGAATATTAATAAATTCAAGTTTAAGTGACGTGATAATTTTTCATTCAAAAATAAAATACAAACTAATTCTCCGTGTGGAGCAAGGATATTAAAAACATACAAAAATATGGAGGCGAGCGAAAAGAAAAAAGAAAAAGACAAAAAAAATTACGTGTTGATTACATTTTCCATTTGTTTGGTTATATATCCTATAATGATTGTGAATCTTATGAAGAAGTATTAATATTAACCTAAAATTAGTTAATAAATGTGTATACTTAATAATTTATATGATATCAACTACATTTTTGGAAATATATTTTATTATAAATATATGTTGCAAGTTGCATTTGCGATTGCGATTTTGCAATTTTTAATAATTTAAAACCTCATCCAAACCGCGAATGAGCGGTTTTTAAAATTTAAATCCACAACCAACCCGTATTTCGCAATTATCCGCAAAATACGATTCGATTACGAGCAGTTGAACGGTTGGTACCGGTTGAGCGGTTCATCACTACACCCCTGACTTAAATTATTAAGAGCTCAGATAGATACTTTCTTCTGACAAGAAAAAGAACTGAAAAAAAATGCAGAGGGAATGTAGAATGAGATATGATGATCGAGTAAAGTAAGGATTATGATTGGAAAGTTGATTCAATGATAGAACTACTTTCTGTATTAGTTGTTTCTGCAGGGGCCTAGGCGTTTAATCTATCACAGATATATGATTATATCTCCCTAAATTAATATTTGATAAATTAATAATTTTGGTTAATTAATTATGTTTTATAGTCCTGACTGGCCCTTTATTATAAATTAATATTTTGCTACATTTATAAAATAATAATTTATTATTAAAATATATAAGTCCCATAAAATATATAAATTAATAATTACATACTAATTATAAGACTAACTTTTAAAATAAGACATTAATCTGACTTTCTTTCTTTTAAAATTTATTTGTTCATCTACCCATCAAAATTATATATTTATCCAAAGATGTAACTTTAAAATAAAATTCTAATATAACTTGCTTTCTTTTACGATTACTTTGTCATGTACTTCATCTTGTATTTTTTATAGTGGATTATGGAGCTCTATTGTATTATTATGTTCATATTGCAAAAATATATTATCCAATATTATTGTTGTTTTAAGATCATTTCATGAGACCATCTCTAACTCAATACTAACATTTTTCGCGATTCATTTTCTGCTCATTTCCCATAACACTGTTAATTCTTTATTCAGTATCCAACAACCATAGGTTCATTTTCAATAATTTTCAACATCCATTTTATCACAATAATTTAATTCTTTAATCACAAAACTCAATTGTTCAAAATGATATATATATAATTGTTGTAAAATAAAAATTAGGGTTGTGATTGTAATTAATGATGGGATTATTGAGTTTTGAGTTTTAATGGTTGTTCTCGCGGTGGGTACTAGCTGTCATCGCAAGATGTCTACGTATCTTTATATTGTAGAGAATCAAGCCACAAATGTAGTTCTACGTTGAGGGGAAGAGCCCTTTATATAGATGTTGAGTTTAAGGTTAGACTAGGGTAGGGAGACTTGGTGGACAAGTCTCCTACTTAGATGATAGGTAGGACTCTCCCAGACAGTGGATTATGGATCCTTCTAAGAAAGAGCCCGTTTCCATGTTGGCTATGATGTTGGTGTCACTGTGGACCTCACTCTCAGGTCTGCTCGGCTGTCCCATCACGTAGCTAATTTTGGGTCGTGGGCAACACGACCCACTTTGTGTAGTGGTCGTCACAATCTACTCAGACTATCAAGGCTGATATTGGGTTGTGACTGTGACGACCTACTTTATTTCATGGCGTCACGAGTTTGACCAGTCAACTTTAGGACACATTTAATTTAGCATTAATTGTGTTATTACAGATTACTTTCTATCCATGTCATTTTCTCCCCAACTTTCGGGAAAGATTTTCAAGTTTTCGTGAAAGTTATAATGGTCTAATCGCGACTCAGAGGTAGTTTCGTCCCTTCTTGGGTTCAGTCATATTATGAAGTGTGGAGCGACCTACACATTCATAGTGACTTATTCATTATTAAGTGTTACTTCACTTTTTGGGCCTTTACGAGGCTACTTGGATAGCATTTAACGCTAAATTGCCCTAATCGGGGCTATATATCGGGCATTCATCACATAAACCTTCTTCACGGTTAATTATAAGGTGAAAGCCACTAATAAGTCTTAATCGGGACTAATCGACCTTAGTTGGGGCTAATTTCAAGATAACAGCTGTAAACTAGGCATATTATAGCCTAATATTGAGCTAAAGTATGTTAATTAACCTTAATCGTGGCTAATCGACCCTTATATGGGATAATTATTAAGCATAAGTTATTAACTAACCTTAATATAGGCTATTATAAATTATATTATGCTAATTGATCTTAATCGCGGCTAACCGGTCTTAATCGAGGCTAAAATTTGTTAAATTTTCACTAATCGGCCCTAAATAAGGATAATTAATAAATCCGAAAATTTCGATTTTTTGTCGAAAAATCGTCCAAAAAATTTCGCCGGTGTTCTCCTTAAGGGACCAAAATTTTCATTCGTAGTCGCGATGGGTGAACCGATTTTCAACTGTCTCAGCGACGGAGGACTGAGGGCTCCCTTAGAGCCTATTCAACCTACTCAAGTCGGCTGAGAGGCTCCACGGTGGAGACCCACTCGGCTAAAAATCCCCTCCCCCCTTTTTCCTTTTTTTCGTTGCCGTGTAGGCGACGGTGGCCGAGGGACTCCCATGGAGGCCACTCGGCTACCTTCACTCGGATGGGGGCTGCCACTGTGCCCCTAGCTCAGCTGTGGGGTTTAGTCGTGGCCTTCTCGGCTGAAAACCCCCCCTTTTTTGTTGGGTGGTTGTCTCCTACTCGGCTGAGAGGTTCCCCTGGAGCCTACTCGGCCAAGGGTACTCGACTCCAGAGCTTTGGTTGGTTATGATGCTCTATTAGGCTGAAAAGCCTTTATTTATAATCCCACTCTTCCGAGTCCACTTTTTTTAGAGTATGCGAGGTCACACCCACAACTAAAAGTCTTCAAAAGTAATCATACTCTTCTGAGTTCACTCTTTTGAGAGTATGCGAGGTCACACCCACGGATGAAAAGCCTTCAAATGTAACCGAGAGTATGCGAGGTCACACCCACGGTTGAAAAGCCTTTAAATGTAATCCTACTCTTCCGAGTTCACTTTTTTGAGAGTATGCGAGGTCACACCCACGTCTGAAAATCTTTCAAATTTTTGAAGTTAGTTTTCTTGGAAATTCATTTCTAAGTTACCTAACTCATTTTCTTAATTAGGGAGATTAGTACCGTTAATTCTAATTAGAGACTAACCCTTGATCTTAGCTTTAATTAAGCGTACTCGAGACTGTCTCTGTGGATTTAGCTATTGTTCCCTTAAATTCTGCCCTGAGGGAGCTTTTATTCGCTAGTTATATACTTTTCTTATTTTCTTTGAGTTGTTTTAATCATCTGTAGGCATTTAATCTGTAAACAACCTACAAACGCGAACCAGCCTGGGTGTTGACCTACTTTAGCACGTGCCTTTTTTTTATAAAAGGAGGGAGAATCATTCATTTTCTTTCACTTCTCATTTCCCAACTTTTCAAATTCTCTCTAGTTCTATCATCTTCAAGTTTTTCAAGATTTATTTAAGCTTTTCTTGAAAATTTCTGAGGGGCATAACGGCCCTTCTCATGATGGCAATAGCGGGAATGATGGTGGGAACAACGGTCCTTCTCCCTCCGTGTCCGAGATGTTTGCTCGTCGAGCGAAGGAAAAGTTACAACGAGGTATGCTACTTAACTATTCTATGTCTTTGAAACCTTGTTTAGCAGCTTTAAGTTCGTCAAACATGTTCCAAGACTTAGTCGAAGAGTTCCCAACTAGTATTCATCTTGATGCTTATAGCCATATTAGTGAACTCAAGAAGAGGGAGTTCAGGCACATTAAACAAAAATATAGCTTCCCTTAAATGATGAAAGTCCGTATGGCTTGTGATAACGATCGAACTTGTCATTGTAGTACTACTCACTTATGTGTATTCAGGAGCTCTATCCTTACGGGAATAAGGTTCCTTGTCCATTCCTGTATCGTGGAGCTGCTATCACAGATAAGAGCTCATCCTTCCTAACTCTAACCGAATACATGGGATTTGATTATTGTGTTCATAGTAAGATGCCATCAGTTGGGAATTCCTTTAAGAAATACCATCTTTAGGAGTATTTTCTTATTCAAGAATTCTCCCTCAGTGAGGGCTAGATGGGTTCAAGTCAGTCATAGACCCGGATTAGACATCATTGTTGATTCACTTTCTCTTCTGGACTCTCATCTTGGCTGGAACAAGAAATTCATTATTATTGAGCTAAAGGACGGTGATTGGGGAGATCTCTTTTGCCTATATTTTGCAACGTAATCGATCATCTCGATCATATTTTGAAACTTACCATTCCTGAGGGGTATGCCCGAGATGCTCTTATTAGTGACAAGGGCCAGACTCATCTTCGGCACATTGTGACCGAAAGAGCGCTAGTTGAAGTTGGACTTAGTTGTCTTTCATTTGAGGGTATTTTACTTTTTCATTCTTCAATTTTGAACAAACTTATTCTTATACCAATATTTTTCTTGTTTTTTATTAGCTGCTGATGCCTTGGACACAGAGGCTGCCAAGAAGGGGATCAAGCCAACACCGAGAATGACAATCAAGCTGCGAAGGAACCAAGCCGTCTTCCTCCTAAGATTTTCACTTTCTTGGAGGATTCCTCTACAGAAAAGAAGAGGATAAAGGGTTCTGATGGGAACTAAAAGACTCATTCTGAGCCCGCTTGGGGTATATACGGCCAAGATTCTGTGATCGGGAGTCCGGAGCTTACCCTGTATAGGTCTAGGTGTGCTATCACTGCCCCTGACCTGATCGAGGTCAGTACCCCTAGCAAGTTTCTAGAGGTGGATATGTTGAAGGCTTGTTAGATATATTTGATAATGTCATGGCTAATATGATTTATGTTTAGTTTTCAGATCTTACTTAAACAGGATAAATCAGTACTTACTGGAAGTCAGGACTTAAGGATATCAGTACTTATATTATCAGGAGATAATCATCAGAAGATGGATATCAGAAATTAAGTACTGAAGGACGTTCAGATAAGGACAGCAGCTGATTAAAGGAAATAAGATCGAGATAAACATAAGAAGAGATATGCATGAAGAAGGAATTCTATGAAGAATAGAATACTTGGAAGAAAAGATATCTGATTGATGTATTTTAGGAAGCAGAATTATACTCCATATCAATTAGCAATTATCTTGTAACTGTGTAGTATATAAACACAGACATAGGGTTTACACTATAAGTGTTATCATTATCGAAAATACTATTCATTGTAACCCTAGCAGCTCTCGTGATATTTATTCATCACTGAGAGGTAACAGTTCCACACTGTAACAGAGTTTATTGTTTCAATAAAGTTTGTTTTCTGTTACTTGAGTTTTTAAAGTTCGATTTGATTGTACTTTGCACTGTATTCACCCCCTCTACAGTGTGTGTGTGACCTAGCAAGTGGTATCAGAGCCTATCTGTTAACGCACAAACAGTTTAAGATCCAAACACAATCATGTCTGACACAGAAACTCCAACTAAGCCCACCAAAACTGAAGAACCTCTAAAAACACAAATTCAAAGTCGGTATGAAACCATTAGAGTTCACATATTGAGACCATCTGAGTATGCCATATGGAAGGTGAGGATGACCATCTTTCTGGAAGCTACAGATCCAGAATATCTTGATAGAATCAAGGAAGGACCTCACAAACCAACCAAGCTCGCAGTTGCAGTTGCAGGTGAAGTAGCAAAGACTGTACCAAAGGAGAAGAGTGATTACACTGCTGAAGATATCGCATCAATTGCTAAGGATGCCAAGGTACGACACTTACTGCATAGTGCCATTGGTAATGTAATGTCAAACAGGGTAATTAACTGCAAGAATGCAAAGGAGATATGGGATGCTCTGGAAATAAGGTGTCAGGGAACTGATACAATTAAGAAGAACAGGAAGACAATACTCACTCAAGAGTATGAACACTTTGACTCAAAGGCTAATGAGTCATTGACTGATTTATATGATAGATTTGTCAAACTCTTGAATGATTTGTCACTGGTTAATAAGGAGTATGATCTTGAAGATACAAACCTTAAATTCCTGTTAGCTCTTCCTGAATGCTGGGATTTGAAGTCAACAACAATAAGAGACAACTACAATCTTGATGAAACAACTCTTGATGAAATTTATGTAATGCTCAAGACTCATGAACTTGAGATGGAACAAAGAAGCAAGAGGAAAGGAGGAAAGTCAAGGACAGTTGCTCTTAAGGCTAAAGAAGAATCCCCCAAGGCAGCTACCTCAAGGAAAGACAGGAAAAGACAGCTGAAGTAAACATAAGTTTAATGACTAAGAAGCAGCTTAAGCATAAGCTGAAAGATGTTAAGAACGCAAACAAGGTAAAATCACCTAGGAAAAATAGGAATGGAAAGGAAGGTGTGAATAAAAGCAATGATTATAAGCCTGTTCCTAAAGCTCCTAGGAAAATGTGTCATAACTGAGGAAGTTCTAACCATCTGGCCTCTTTTTGCAGGAAGAATAAGAACATAAACTCCTTACCTTCAAAGTCAGGAGTTAAGAGTCGGTCTGTTAGATATAAGCCACAAAATCCTTATTTTTGTTGTGGTAGTTTATGGCATTCCATGTATACTTGTAAGGAATATCATAGTTTGTACTATGATTTTTATCAAATAAAACCTTCTTTAAAGAAAGTTTCCATTGTTCCTTCTAGTGTAAATTCTAATTCAAAGTCTGATAGTGTAAATTCTGATAAGAAAACTGTTAACATAAACTCTGATTCTAAATCCGCTGTAAATGTTAACAAACTTGATAAGGCCAAAGGATCCAAGCAAGTCTGGGTCCTTAAAATTAATCATTAGTGGTCTTTGTGATTGCAGGGCAACAGAAAAAACATCCTGGTTCTGGACAGTGGATGTTCAGGACATATGAATGGAAATAAAGCCCTGCTATCAGACTTTGTGGAGAAAGCTGGCCCAAGTGTTTCTTATGGAGATGGCAACGTTGGAAAAACTTTGGGATATGGCAATATCAATCTTGGGAATGTCATCAGTAAAGAAGTAGCTCTGGTCTCAGGACTTAAATACAATCTGTTGAGTATAAGTCAAATCTGTGACAGAGGTTATCATGTTGATTTCTTTGAAGAACACTGTGAAGTTGTGAGTAAATCTAAAGGCAAAGTTGTTCTGAAAGGATACAGGCGTGGTAACATTTATAAAGCTAAGCTTTCAACAAGTACTGATGGTTCTGCAATCTGTCTAATGAGTAGAGCATCAATTGAAGAAAGCTTGAATTGGCATAAGAAACTCTCTCATTTAAATTTCACCAATATAAATGAGTTGGTCAAGAAAGATCTTGTGAGAGGACTGCCAAAGTCAGTATTTGCTCCTGATGGCCTTTGTGATTCTTGTCAGAAGGCCAAACAAAGAAAATCTTCATTCAAGAGCAAGACTGAATCATCAATTCTTGAGCCTTATCACCTTCTACATGTTGATCTATTTGGTCCAGTAAATATCATGTCTATTGTAAAGAAGAAATATGCTATGGTCATAGTGGATGAGTTCACCAGATACACATGGGTGTATTTCTTGCACACAAAAAGTGAAACTGCATCCATCTTGATTGATCATGTCAAACAACTGGATAAATTGGTCAAGGATTCTATGAAGACAATAAGGAGTGATAATGACACTGAGTTCAAGAATTTGATAATGGAAGAGTTCTGCAAAAACCATGGAATTAAGCAGGAATACTCTGCTCCTGGAACTCCACAGCAAAATGGAGTTGTTGAAAGGAAGAATAGAACTCTCATTGAAGCTGCACATACAATGCTTGAAGAAGCAAAGCTTCCAACCTAATTCTGGGCTGAAGCTGTGCAGACTACTTGTTTTACTCAAAATGCAACACTCATTAACAAGCAAGGAAATACACCATATGAGATGGTGAAGAAAAAGAAGCCAAATCTGAAGTATTTTCATGTATTTGGATGCAAGTATTTTGTTCTTAAGACTCATCCTGAACAGCTATCCAAATTTGATCTAAAAGCTGATGAAGGAATCTTTGTTGGATATCCACTTTCCACAAAAGCCTTCAGAGTCTATAACCTGAGAACAAGAGTGGTCATGGAATCTATCAATGTCTCTTTTCATGACAAGAAGATTACTGGACTTGAAGATTTTATTGATCATGATTAGCTGAGATTTGAAAATGAAGACTCAAATTCTGATACTGATAATCCTGACAATCTAAGTCTTGATACTGCAAACTCTGATGGATTAAACTCTGATGTTATTGAAACTGTGGTGACTACGCTAAAGGAAGATGCACCTATGCAGGGGGAGCATACTCAAGATCTTACCACATCTCAAGAAGCATCAGAACATACAACTGGCTCTTCAAGTTCTGATTCGTCAAGTTCTGATAAGCCAAGTTCTGATAGTTCTGAAAATCCAAATTCTGAAGAATCCAACTTAGAGAGCATAGTTTCAGGGGGAGCATCAGAAAATGAAAATGAAGACAACATGGATCATGGGGGAGCATCCAGTTCTAGAGAAAACCTTCCATCTGCAAGGAAGTGGACTAAATCACATACACCTGATTTGATAATTGGAAATCCTGATGCAGGTGTCAGAACTAGAACAGGTACTTCAAACGAATATCTTTACAATTCTTTTCATTCTCAGACTGAGCCAAAGAAAGTGGAAGAAGCTCTTCAAGATGCTGATTGGGTGCAAGCAATGCAGGAAGAGTTAAATGAATTTGAAAGAAACAAAGTCTGGACCCTAGTGCCAAGACCAAAGAATAGATCTGTTGTTGGTAAAAAATGGGTATTCAGGAATAAAACTGACAGTGATGGCATAATTACAAGGAATAAGGCAAGGCTGGTTGCAATAGGATATTCTCAACAGGAGGGAATTGATTATGATGAAACATGTGCACCAGTTGCTAGGTTAGAAGCCATAAGGATATTTTTGGCTTATGCTGCTCACAAAAAGTTTACTGTCTTTCAAATGGATGTGAAAAGTGTTTTTCTCAATGGAGAATTGGAGGAGGAAGTATATGTTGAACAACCTTTAGGCTTTGTAGATTCCAAATATCCAGATTATGTCTACAGGCTTGATAAAGCACTTTATGGACTTAAGCAAGCTCCTAGGGCATGGTATGAGACTTTAGCTCAGTTTCTTCTGGAAAGTGGATTTAACAGAGGAACTATAGAAAAACACTGTTCTACCTCAACCATGGAAATGACTTACTTCTGGTCCAGATTTATGTTGATGATATCATTTTTGGATCTACAAATGACAGACTTTGTAAAAAGTTTGCCAAATTGATGCAGTCAAGGTATCAGATGAGTATGATGGGGGAACTTAGCTATTTTCTGGGCCTTCAAGTCAAGCAGAATGAAGAAGGCACTTTTATTTGTCAAACTAAGTACACCAGAAACTTGCTGAAGAAATTTGGAATGCAAGATTGTTCAAGTGCATCCACTCCCATGGCCACTGCAACAAAACTGGATAAGGATACTGGTAAATCAGTAGATATTACTGATTACAAAGGTATGATTGGCTCTCTAATCTATCTAACTGCTAGTAGACCTGATATCATGTATGCTACCTGTCTTTGTGCAAGATTTCAAGCAGATCCAAGAGAACCTCACTTAACAGCTGTGAAAAGAATATTCAAGTATCTTAAGGGAACAACTGATCTGGGATTGTGGTATCCCAGAGAATCAGATTTTAAACTAATAGGTTACTCAGATACAGATTTTGCAGGTTGCAAAATTGACAGGAAAAACACAAGTGGAAGCTGCCAATTTTTTGGAGGCAGATTGGTTTCTTGGTTTAGCAAGAAACAAAAGTCAATTTCCACATCAACTGCAGAAGCAGAGTATATTGCTGCAGGAAGCTGTTGTGCACAGATTCTTTGGATGAAGAATCAGTTACTGGATTATGGGTTAACATATTTCAAAATCCCTATTTACTGTGATAATCAAAGTGCTATTGCTATGACTGGTAATCCAGTTCAACACTCAATGACAAAGCACATCAGTATTAGGTACCACTTCATAAGGGTACATGTGGATGAAGGTACAATGGAATTGCACTTTATTCCAACAGATCAACAACTAGCAGATATCTTCACAAAACCACTGTGTGAAGCTACTTTTACAAGATTGGTAAATGAACTTGGAATGGTTTCAGGTTCTTTCTCTAAATCTGCTTAGTTTTGTTCTGATGCATCAAACTTTATGATCAGTATTTACAGAAATTACTCTCTTTGTGTATTCTGTGCTTAATTGAAAATTTGCTTAAGTACTGACTGTTGTCTGATGTAACTTTCTAAACTCTGAAAATGATATGTATGTTTATGTAACTATTCAATCCTATGAGGATACCTGTGCTAGATGCTGACCTAGTAATCTTCAATATACTAATGATCCCATGTTAGAAGTAACTATTTATGTGGAAATCCATTGACACAAGCAATTTCTGATATTGAGCCTAGTTGAGTTTACTTTGTCTATCTTATTACTAAGTCATAAACTAGAATAATGCTTCTCATCTGTTAAGTTCTGATGCTAGTAAATCTGTTGAATGTACTAAGTGCTGACAGACCTCTCTTATCAAAAGAAAAAGAAAAGATTTAAGGATTAAAATTCAGGTACTCCTTTGAGATCTAGAGTAAAAATGTGGAAGGAACGACCCAAGTGCATTGCTGGTATTAAGTAAATATGCATTAGAAAAGCAAAATATTTTCTTGGTGACTTTTCACACTCTATGATTACTGGAGAAATACTCTGATAATAGCATAAATTCTGATAAGCAGTCGTGACTCACTTACACTGAGAAGCCACTGTAAAATGGAATTTAAAAAGATGTACAAAATTAGCATAAAATAGTTGAGGTGGACTCAAGCATGAACTCATTCAAAAGTAGGTTTCAGAATAATGACAGGTTTTTAGTAAAGTTTTAGTTATGCCTTATTTCTAAGATGTACTGAAGTGAATCAGACTTTACTCTTTATCTAATAATTAGCTTAATGCACACACTAAACACTCCATATGAATGATGAAAATAACTATGGTGATCCATGTTATTTTAGATGAACAGTTTCTGTGTCACATTGCACAAATTCTGAGGACAAGTTCTGATTGCATGTTCTGATGATTAAGTTCTGAAGAATTTAAATCAGAATTTGTGCGAGGACTTACTAAAATAGACGTTCATTTTTCGAGTTAAGAAATTATGTTCTGATAACTGTTAAGTTCTGATATAAGTCTAAGTTCTGATATTACATTCTGATCCTTTACTTGACTTATTTGTGGATAAAATCTAAAAACAGTCTCATTTTAAATTAGAACACGTTTGGGTAGAATATTAACAGTCAATATCATTAGGGATAGTGGTTCACGTACACGTACATTAATTTTTACTTGTTACTTGTGCGTATTAACCCTGATTTACACTTCCAATGACTGTTTTTCGTCTTCCCAGTCTCGGGAGATGAGGTAGAATTAATTCTACCTGTCAACATTAAATTCCCTTGCGTCTCCTGGCATTATTTTGCCTATATAAACAACCACTTCATATCAGCCTTCACATCAACTCTTTTATCACAAACTCATCTTCATTTTCTTTATATCAAAAACACCATGGTCAATTATAATATATTTTTGAACTATGAAAGTTTCAACATGGAGCTGAGCTGTAAAGCCTGGCAGCAGGAATGGCACGTCACTGCCATTCCTGATGAGATATGGGACTCAATTCCCCAGGAGGTACTCACCCACCTCCTATTCTTCTACATGGATTACCATCGCCATCTGGAGCGATTGGAGGAGGAAAGGCTGGAAGCTCTCCGCCAGCAAGAGCGAATCATCCGACTCACTATTCTGTTTATCGAGAGTAGGAAGAAGAAATGACTTATTTTCTTCTTCCTATTTTTCTTCATCGTCAGCCTTGCCCTGCTTCTTGAGCTAGGACTAAGGCTGTTGATGTTAGGTTTAGAAGCTTAGGACAATCTTATAAAGTTCTGATATAATTTAAATTTCATGAATATATTCTCTTAATATATTAATGAAATTTCCTTTCTTTTTTGCAAGTTCTTGTCTCTGAGATGTTCTAAAATGCATTGATAAATCCTGATAACTATTCATATTCTGATGACCATTACAATTTAAATTTAAATTAAGTTCTGATTTTATGTTATCAGTACTTGTTCCCTTGAATTATTTTGGTCATTCTCACTCGATTTTTTTTTCAGAATATTGGTGTTGCAGTGAAAAATAATTGAATAAGTGGAAACAGTTTCAATTTTGACTTAAAACTGATTTACCTTGATTAATGGAATTACTGGGTAAGTGGAACAGTTTTCCTTGAAAAACTGCAAGTGGGTAAGTAATGATTACTGTTTTCCCGTGCCCATTAACTATTCATTATTACTGCATGTCTGACAGGTGTTCAACGGTTACATTTTTTTTAAAAGTATAAGTAAGACAAAGAGAGGATTTTCTAATCTTTTATTCACTTTTACACTTTATCTCTCTATTTGCTTTTACTCTCTTTCTACTCCTGACATCGGTTTTTCATTTAGACATTTTATCAAACACCTAACAGGCACTCTTAAATCTCGATTTTTCTCATGGCACCTAAGGATTTAATCATTGATGGAGCTAAATTTGTTCCAAACAACTATGCTGCAATTCTCGATCATGCTGAAGCTCCATCTGAGTTGCATTTTGTGCAAGATCTTCTTGCACACAGTGAAATCGGGTATGCATTGACCCAACCTTCAGTCTTTTTCGGCCAACAAGTTCTGACGTTTTGGCGGACTGGGCACTTTGATAATGGTGGTACACATGGTACACCCAGTATCATTTTCGAAGTGGATGATTCTACACATGTGGTAACTCCTGGTACAATTCGAAAAGCTCTACATTTACCAGAAGGATGTACTTTTTCAACCCCGGAGGAATCAACTCTTAAAGAATTAATGGCTAGTTTGGGGTATGAGCAGAGTTTGGCAAAGCTTGGGCAGTTGAAACGGGCTCATATCAGAAAGGAATGGAGTTTCTTCTTCGACTGCATCACTAAAGCTTTTGGAAATAAGTGTTCCAACTTTGATGCAATCCCTATAATGAGTCAGCACATCGGGTATGCAATCATTAAGCAAACTCATTTTGATTTTGCAAATGCTGTGATAGGTTTTATTGAGGATAGGATGACAGAAGATAGGAATGTTATTTACTTTGCTAGATTTTGTCAGCTTATATATAATTTTTGTTGTGCTGATGAACCCCAACCTACCACTGACTTAACTGCACCTTTCAAAATTGCAAAACGAGCCTTTAATGATTTGGTAAATGCCGATCTTAAGAAAACAGTGGTTAGACCTTTACATATTCCTCAGTCTGTAAAACAGATCTTGGTAAATGCTGATCCTGACACCTATAGATCTGTTTATCCTAATATCCAACCTACCACCATATCTCAAACACCACAGCAACCAACAGAACATACCACTCATAATACTCAACCATCCCTCAGAATCTCAAATCATATCTCTCCACTTCACAGACAGCTCAACCCTCATCCTCAGCACCTACTGTGAAGCCTTCATCTTCCAAGCCTAAGAGGACAAAGACTGTTCCTCAAACACCTCAGAAGAGAAGGAGGATTGTTTTGAGAGATGAATCTGACAGTGAAGAACAGGTTTCTACATCAGAACCTGTTATCAAAGAAGCTGAGAAAGTTCCTTCTCAGAAGGATTCTGCAATTGGGGAATCTAGGCTTCTCAAAAGGCTTAGACGAATGACTGTTGATGAAACTCCCAAGGAATCTATTTCTTCAAAGAGATACAAGAAACAGAGGGCAAAAAGGCCAGTTTCAGATGATGAAGAAGCAGCAGCTAAGGAAGGAGATCAGGAATCTCTGATCTCACAAGAAAAGGAATCTGCTAAAGTCACTACTTCTCCATCAACTCCAACTTAGGAAGCTGTTACTGAAAAGGCCAACACACCATCTGTGTCTCCTGTTCAAAAGTCTGTATCTCCTATTGACTCAGGCACAAGTGCTGACATTGATATCCAGACCTTGGTTGTGCCTGAAGTACTTTACTTAGAAGCTCCAACAACAACTAATCCATCAACAGCACATGTTACTGATGCTGCTCAAACTCAAGAATTATCTACTACACCTTCTCTGCATCTAGATGCTGATGATCAGAATATAGGTGTGTATCAGGATATGGCTGTTGATCAGAACTTGGATCCAGATCAGCACTTAGAAGATGATGCTGAAGCCTCAATTGCTTCGCATACTGTTATTTTTTCAGAAGATGTTGATTCTGTAAGTTCTGATGCTGCAAATACTGGAGATACTGGTGATGCTGCTCTACAAGCAGATATTGATGAAGCAGGTCCTTCAGGACATGCCCCTCAACAAACAGTTCTTAAATCTAAACTTGTTAAGAAGTTTGTTACCATAGAAGCACCAGTGCCTTGGAGTGAAACTCCTGCTGGTCAGGAGTGGACTAAGGAATGGAACTCAATTACTTGTGTTCCATCTGCAAAGAATCTGACTGAGCACTTGACAAAAGCTGATGAGATGTTAAATACTGATGATTTTAAAACACAGCTTAGAGTCACTGCATTAAGTACTAAACATCTACAAGGTCTCCATTCAACTACTCATGCAGCGCTACACAAGATTCAGGAAGAATTCATCAAACAGGATCAAATTCAGAAAATTGACAAGAAAAAAATTCTTCCAACCTACCTTTGACCGAATTGCTTATATTGAGAAGACTCAAGAGAAACAACAAGCTCAGATTGATGATATTCTGAAAAATCAAGCTTCTCAGCAATCTCAACTTAGTGAAATCCAAGCCTCAGTGGAATTGCTTGTCTCTCTTCTATTACCTGTTGATGCCAAAAAGGGGGAGAAAGTAATTAAGTCCAAATGCAAAACTGATAAGACACTGAAAGGGAAGGATGATAAAAAGGATGACCAAGGAAACTCTGGAATGAGTAGAGGTCATAGTCAAGGTAGAGGTTTCTCATCAAGAAAAGCTGAAATCATAAGTCACAGGACAAGTTCTGATGCTGGAAAAAGAATTATTTCTGCTACTGGTAAAAGGATAAGTTATGATGAACTTTTAGATCTTGATGAAGAAATGTCAAGACAGTTATTTCTTCAGGAAAATCCAGGAATGGACTTGGAGAGTTTAATGGAAGAAGAAGCCAGACTTAAATCAGAAAAAGTCACATCTAAATCTGAAGCTTTTGGTAAAAAGACACTTCCAAAACTCAAAGGCATTGTGATAAAAGAAAGGACAAATACTGAAGCAATATTGGCTAAATCACAACCGCAGATAGATCCAAGATCCAAGGGTAAAGAAAAGGTTGGTGAACCTATCAAGGTTTATGTGCCTCCTGAGAATGAAGAAATTACTGATGAAGATGCTGATCTTGCTCTGATTTCAAGAAAAGTTCTTAAGACAACCTCTGACATAGCTCAAGTTGTTCAGAGTCAAGAGACAGTAAGTTCTGATATTTCGAAGAAGCAAGTAACCTCTGACATAGCTCAAGTTAACTTGATATCAGAAGATAAATCAAAGACACTCCTACCAGGATTCACTACAGCAAAACAGACTCAACCTTTGAATACTGCTGCAAGTGGTTTTGAAGCAAGAGTAGTTACTGGAAAGGAAGCAAGAGATAAAACTGGATTGGGAAGTGCTGATGAAAGAAGAATACAGAACACTACCAATGATCCAACTTCCTTGAGTGAACCAGGTATTAGAGCAACTCCTGAGAGATTGAATCAACTAGAATCTGTACAAATGGTTTACCATACCTACTTGAAAGAACACATCTTGTTGTACTTTATGACAGATGGTAGGGTTTATCATATAAGGCAAAATGCCATTCCATTGAAGTATTTTGAAGAATTGGAGCATGTACTATTCTTAATTCAAGTGAATGACAGATTGACAGGAAGTGCTGCAAACTATTTGAAGGATCAGATTCAGAGACAGAAAAGGCTTTATTCTGTTAAGTCTGACAGCACATATGTTCCAAAGTACAGAGATCACAAGGGTGATATAGTTAAAATGAAGCCCAACACTGCTAAGATTATAACTACCTTTCTGGGTTACAGGGTTGTGGAATTCAATCTTGAGTCTGATAAAGCTTATTTGATCAAACTGGATCAGGATATAAGAAAAGCTAAGATTAATGATCTCAGGGCTGCAATCTTTCAAATTGGTGAAGATACTGCAGAGCTTAAAGATGCTAAAAGGAGGATGATTGATGAACTCAGATATGCTGAGAGATGTTTGTTGAAGAACTATCTCAGAACAACTCCTGACATCAGAGAGATCAGAAGATGAAGCCAAGTCATGATCTACAACTGATTAAATTATGATATTTGTACAGACTGAAGTTGTTATCAGAAATTAAAGATTGGTAAAGCTTTAAGGACTGTAAGTTGTAGTTATCTAGTCTAATTCTCATGCATTTGTACTTAATGTTTTTGACATCATCAAATATCTGTTAAACTTGTATATTATGCTAATTTACAAGTTGGGGGAGATTGTTAGATATATTTGATAATGTCATGGCTAATATGATTTATGTTTAGTTTTCAGATCTTACTTAAACAGAATAAATCAGTACTTACTGGAAGTCAGGACTTAAGGATATCAGTACTTATATTATCAGGAGATAATCATCAGAAGATGGATATCAGAACTTTAAGTACTGAAGGACGTTCAGATAAGGACATCAGCTGATTAAAGAAAAGAACATCGAGATAAACATAAGAAGAGATATGCATGAAGAAGGAATTCTATGAAGAATAGAATACTTGGAAGAAAAGATATCTGATTGATATATTTTAGGAAGCAGAATTATACTCCATATCAATTAGCAATTATCTTGTAACTGTGTAGTATATAAACACAGACATAGGGTTTACACTATAAGTGTTATCATTATCGAAAATACTATTCATTGTAACCCTAGCAGCTCTCGTGATATTTGTTCATCACTGAGAGGTAACAGTTCCATACTATAACAGAGTTTATTATTTTAATAAAGTTTGTTTTCTGTTACTTGAGTTTTAAAGTTCGATTTGATTGTACTTTACACTATATTCACCCCCTCTACAGTGTGTGTGTGACCTAACAAGGCTCATGCCTTGTATCAGGTATGCTAGATTCTCTTGGTACATTTTAAGTTTTCTAGTATATTTTTGGGCTATACTTGAGTCTACTCTTATTAGTTTAATCGGTTTCACTAACTCCTTGGTACTTTCCCACTCCTATTTTAGCAAATGCTTTCTTCAATGCCTTATCTCTCCAAGGGCGCAATATGATGGGACATAACATTTCCTTAGAGGAGGCAAGGAGCAAGTGGGATAAAGATTCCAACGAGTAGGAGTCAATGGCTGTGGTGGCTGAGGATAAAAAACTGTGTTCCAAAAGCAGTATGATGATCTTGCGAGGAGGAAGAAGCTGGAGTGGGGGACGATGGTTAATCTATACCATCAAACATATGTGTTCCTTCAACTGATGGACCAACATGATGTTGAGATGCATCCAGTGAATATGTCACTTGGTTGGAATTCGACCATTACTAAGATCCATGGTGTTTATCCTGAATTGTTTTAGCTAGAAGACTTCCCTTGTACTTGGTATCATCTAACACTACAATGGTCGCTGAAGCACCTGACTCTAGGCCAGTTGTGGCTCCTTAGCATTCTGGCTCCAATTCGAGCTGTTCTGGCTCCAGGGAAAGCGTCCGTTCTTGATAGAGCTAAGGGCAAAGCCCCCGTTCATGATGGAGCAGCACCTCCTTGTTGAGGATATGATTGCCTTTGAGCATATTGCTGAGGTTGCTGGAATCCAGGTGGATTAAACTGTTTACTTGCAGCTTGCTGATATGGTTGCTGAACAACATTCTGATTATTGCTCCAGCTGAAATTGGGATGATTTCTGTTATTAGGATGATAAGTAGCGGGCACAGGCTACTGCGATCTCTGATAATTGTTCACATACTAAACAGATTCATTAACAAGAGAACATTGATCCGTAGCATGAGAGCCGACACAAAGCTCACAGACAATAGCTAGTTGATTAACTCCATAGTCGGCTAAAGAATCGGCCTTCATAGATAATGCTTGGAGCTGCGTTGCAATAACTGTAGCTGCATCAACTTCCAGAATACCTGCTACCTTCCCAGGCATCATCCTTTGAGTTGGGTTTTGATACTCATTTGCAACCATAGTTTCAATGAGATTATAAGCCTCAGTAAAGCTTTTGGCCCACAAAGCGACTCCAGAAGCTGCATCGAGCATGGGTCGAGATTGGGCCCCCAAACTATTATAGAACCCAGTGATCACCATCCAGTCAGGCATACCATGATGAAAGGCATATGTCATAGCCTACTCGTTTATTCGAGTATTTAACTCAACTCAAATAAGAATGTAATAAGTAAATAGTGGATCAATCGTCAGAGAGATCTCACAATGTAACATCTGTCAAAGAATAAAGAAACATTGTTCATCTGCAGACTTGAAGATTCACTGGAAGAAGTTCAAGAATTTGATCATGCCTCAGTGATATAAATCAAGATCGTGGATTTAATCAAGTGACAGAGATCTCGTCAGGGTATCATTTATTACAAGGATTCAATCAGAATATCAAAGTCAAGACATGAAGAAACGTCACGGAAGTTAGTCACTCATGAACCAGACAGTACATCGAGTGTCAGCAATAAAGTGGCGGAATTGATTCATAAGTCTCAGTGACTTTCAGAAGATTGTCAGAAGAATGGATGCTGCTCAGGGTTAGTATTAATTCTCTATTAATTAATTAAGTCATATAATTTAATTAAGAAAATAAATTATATCTGCAAGGATTAATTTATTGATTAATTGAATTAAATTGATTAATTAATTTAGAATTAATATTAAGGATTTACAGAATTTTAATTGGTTAAAATCTGTTTTAATTCTAAAAAGACAACTAATTGTACTAGTATGACAATCGGTATGACAATTGATAGTCATACCGAAAGTCATGCTAATTCAGTTGACTGTCTTGATGGAATTATTATTTAGATTAAAATCACTTAATAATTCAGTAAGACAATTTCATTTGTACTACTATGACAATCGGTATGACAATTGATTGTCATACCGAAAGTCTTGCTAGCTCATTTTTAATTGTCTTGCTAGTTGTAAACATTGTCCTACCGAAAGTCTCACAAGCTTAAAGGATTGTCATTCCAATTCAATCAATTCGGCTGTGTTGTTTAAAAGAAGCAGAAGACCAATTCATTTTTACCAATCTAACAGAACACAATACAAGAACAAAAGATAAAAGCAGCAGAAAAACATTACATCTCATCTGCAACTTCAAGATCAATTTCTAGATTATAAAGTTAAATCCAATCAACTAGAAATACTTATCTTGTTCTTGTGTATCTATCTAGCAGATTAAAATCCCTAGAACTTAATCTCAAATCGCATTTAGCATTTGATCTTTTAATTACAAAAATAGAAAAAGTTCATGTCAAATTTATTCTAGATTTGTAATAATTGATTTGAGATTAATCCCTTGTAACCGATACCGTAGTTGTAACACATTTCAAGTTTAATAAAAGTTTTTTTTAACTTGAATTTTGTTTCACAATTTTATTCCGCATTTTATTCGATTAAACGATATTGTTTGCATTCAACCCCCCCTTCTACAAACAAATTGGGACCTAACAATTGGTATCAGAGCCTTCTGATTAACGTACAAATCTAGATCCTAGACTTTTGTGTTTCTTTCACTTCTTGAATTTTTTATTCACTCAAAAAATTCATAATGACTACACAAAAAGTTGGAACCATTAAAATTCCACTTTTCGATAAAGAAAATTATGTTATGTGGAAGAAGAAGATGCTACTGTTTTTACAGGTTGCTAATCCCAAATATTTGCAAGTGTTGAAGAAGGGTCCAAAAATTCCTATGGTTATGGAACTAGAGGTAATAGAAAATGATGTGGTGATCACCAAAGCGAGAACTTATGTGAAGGATCCTGAGGACTTCTCTCCTGCTGAAATAGAAGAAGCTTCCCTGGATGCTAGCCTTCAATTAATCTTAGTAGATTCCCTTAATCCCCTGATGAATAGACATGTGATGAATTGTAAAGATTCCAAACATATCTGGGAAACTATTGAGATTATTAATGAAGGCACAGAGGAAGTTAGGGAGAACAAACTAGAAATCCTAACCTCTGAGTATGAATACTTTAAATCCAATCCAGGAGAAGGAATCACTGAAGTGTTTGAGAGGTACAATGCATTGATCAACAACCTGAACATTAATGGTAAATACTATTCCATCAGGGAGGTCAACAAAAAGTTCCTTTTAACACTGCCAACTCATCTCGAACATAGAATCACTGCCATAAGAGAAGCAAGAGATCTGAGTGAGATTTCTTTGGAGAGGCTCTATGGTGTGTTAAAGACTTATGAGTTGGAGCAGATTCAGCAGAAGGAAGTTTATGGGAAAGGAAGAGTGGTCAGCACGTCTACTGCTCTAGTAGCTGATGAACAACAACAACAACCACAATATCAACAACAATCTCAACAGTCTGAAAGAATGGTACAGTCTTCCAAGGTTGAAGATAATGTTATAGTAGCAGAATTTGATTCTCCTACTACAAATCAATCAGGAGATGATTATTATTCCTTGGAAGAACTGGAGCAATTGGAGGATGAGTCAATGGCCCTGATTGTCAAGAGATTCTCAAATGTCAGATTCAAAAGGAATCCCAAGTTCAAGTACAAGTCCAACTACAACAATTCCAGAAAGGTGGATCTTCATCCTCTAACACCAGCAGTGGTGGGTATAAAACAGGGATGGTTGATCGAAGCACCATTCGATGCTTCAACTGTAATGAGTTGGGACACTTTGCCACAGAATGCAGGAAGCCAAAACAAGCTAGGAAGAACTCTTACGATTCTAATCAGAAGAGTAAATCTGAAAGGGCTTACCTGGCAAAGGGAAGAAGCTGGGATGATACTGACAGTGAAGATGAAGAAGTTGGGAATCTTGCTCTCATGGCTAGTAATGTAAGCACCTCATCGTCAAGAAAAGAGGGCATTAAACAGGTACAACCGGTAGTGTGGATTCTTGACAGCGGATCGTCAAGACATATGACCGGAGATAGAGCCCTGCTATCAAATGTAGTTGAGAAAGCTGGCCCAATGGTTACCTTTGGAGATAACAGCAAAGGTTTAACGGAGGGATATGGCTGTTTGCTAGCTGGAAATGTTATCATTGAAAATGTATATGTTGTGCAAGGACTTGAACACAATCTGCTTAGCATTAGTCAGTTCTGTGACAACGGCTACAATGTTTTATTCGACAAGCTGAAGTGTCAGATTCTGCACAAGAAAAGTGAAAAACCCTCCTTAATGGGAATCCGGAAAGGAAATCTGTTCGTAGCTGACATGAACTCTGGAAGCAATCTTGAAGTCAATTGTTTCTATGCAAAGGCATCGTCAGATGAGAGTTGGCTATGGCACAAGAGACTTTCTCATCTCAATTTCAAAACAATGAATTCTCTTGTCAAAAGAGAATTGGTAAGAGGTCTGCCTCAGCTGGAATTCTCTCCAGAAGGACTATGTGAGGCTTGCCAGAAAGGAAAGTCAAAGAAAGCAAGTCACAAAGGCACTGACACATCTTCCATAACTGGTGTTCTGCAATTATTGCACATGGATTTATTTGGTCCAGTTAATATCCTTTCTATGTCAAAGAAGTGTTACTGTCTTGTGATAGTTGATGACTATTCCAAGTATACGTGGGTTTTATTTCTTCACTCTAAGGATGAAACACCACAAGTTGTGATTGATCATATCAAGATGATTGAGTTAGATTCTAATGTCCCTGTTAGAGCAATAAGGTCAGATAATGGGACAGAATTCAAGAATGCACTTCTCAATGGATTCTGTACAGACAATGGGATTACCAGACAATTTTCAGCTCCTAGAACCCCTCAGCAAAATGGAGTGGTAGAAAGGAAGAATCGTACATTGATTGAAGCTGCAAGAACGATGTTAAGTGAATCAGGTCTTCCAATGTACTTTTGGGCTGAAGCTGTCAATACTGCATGTTATACTCAGAATCGAACTCTAATCAACAAAGACTTCATGAAAACTCCTTATGATATTTTGAATGAACAGAAACCTTCTATCAAATACTTTCATGTATTTGGTGCCAGATGCTTCGTGATCAAGGATGGAGATGATCGTCGTGGTAAGTTCGAGGCAAAGGCATATGAGGGTGTTTTTGTTGGATATGGAAGAAGATCATATAGAGTGTATATCATTGATCAACACAAAGTAACTGAAAGTGTCAATGTTACATTTGATGACACTAAACTCCCTAGTATCCAAACTGAAGATCCTTCTGAGAAACTGAAGTTTGATGATACGTCAGATTCAGAATCAGAACATGGTCAAGAACCTGAGGTTGTTGCTGGTGAAGAACCTGTTAATCCTGATGATACTCAAGGTAATAGTGATGGAAACTTTGGCAACAATGGAGATACCACTGCTACTGACGGAGAATCTTCAAGTCAACATGGCAACAACTCAGGGGGAGATGCTGAAGGATCATCTAGTAGGACACAACATCACAATGAATTTCAAGGCGGATCATCAAGATCAAATCTTCCAAGACAGACTGTCTGGAATAAAGCTCACCCTTTTGAGTTGATTATTGGTGATCCAGATGTTGGAGTCAGAACTAGACGTGCTACTCAAAATGAGTGTCTGTTCTCAGGATTTCTTTCTGAGATGGAACCTAAGAAAATTGAAGAAGCACTGACTGATCCAGATTGGGTGATTGCTATGCAAGATGAACTCAATCAGTTTGAAAGTCAACAAGTCTGGAAACTGGTACCTAGGCCTGTACACAAGAAAGCTGTTGGTACTAGGTGGGTATTCAGGAATAAACTAGATGAAGATGGTGTGGTTACAAGAAACAAGGCAAGACTGGTAGCTAAAGGGTATTCTCAAGCTGAAGGCATTGATTATGATGAAACCTATACTCCAGTGGCTAGACTTGAGGCCATCAGGATATTTCTGGCATTCACAGCATTTTCAAACTTTAAAGTTTATCAAATGGATGTCAAGAGCGCCTTTCTGAATGGAAAGCTGGATGAAGAGGTATATGTAGAGCAACCTCCTGGTTTTGAAGATCCAGATCATTTGGATTTTGTCTTCTTTCTTTTCAAGGCTATCTATGGGCTGAAACAGTCTCCAAGAAAATGGTATGACACTCTCTCTGAATTTCTTATTGAAAATAGCTTTATTAGAGGTGTCATAGACAAAACTCTCTTTTCTAAAAAACATAAGAATGATACTATATTAGTCCAAGTCTATGTGGATGATATAATATTTGGGTCTACTAATGATAATCTCTGTAAGAGATTTGCTAAGTTAATGCACAGCAAGTTTGAAATTAGCATGATGGGAGAGCTAAAGTTCTTTCTTGGATTACAAGTAAATCAAAGGTTAGATGGAACATTTATTTGTCAATCCAAGTATCTCAAGGAACTCCTCAAAAAGTACAATCTAGAGGATTCTGCATCAGCAAGGACTCCATCAACTACAGCTGTCAAGCTTGGACCATGTGAAAACTCCATTAAGGTAGATGTCACAAGCTACAGAGGTATGATTGGCTCGTTACTCTATCTTACTGCAAGTAGACCAGATATTATGTATGCTACATGCTTATGTGCAAGGTTCCAAGCGGATCCTAGAGATATCCATCTCGTTGCTGTTAAACGAATCTTAAGATATCTTAAGGGAACACCAAATCTAGGTATTTGGTACCCTAAAGAATCTGGTTTTAACTTTGTTGGATATACAGATTCAGATTACGCAGGAAGTGTTGTTGATAGGAAAAGCACCTCAGGAAGTTGTCAATTCCTAGGAAGCAGGCTAGTCTCATGGTACAGCAAGAAACAGCAAACAGTTTCCAACTCAACGGCCGAGGCTGAATATATTGCTGCTGGAAGCTGCTGTGCTCAGATCTTGTGGATTAGGAACCAACTACGAGACTATGGCTCTGTATTGAACAAGATTCCTATTTTATGTGACAATACAAGTGCAATAGCCATCACCAACAACCCTGTGCAGCACTCGAGGACAAAGCACATTGACATCAGGTATCATTTTATTAGAGAGCACGTCATGAATGGTACTGTTGAACTATTTTTTGTTCCAACAGAAGAACAAATAGCAGATATTTTCACTAAACCACTTGACGAATCCACATTTACCAGATTAGTTGGTAAATTGGGCATGTTGAATAGTTTTAGTGATTAATTTAGTTAATATCTGAGATCTGTTCTTGAATGAATTTACAAATGAATTTTTCATAAATGAAAAATTCATTTGCAAATTCATTTTATCATTTTATCATATTTCTTGCTTATTTCTATGTAATATATATTATCTTATCTATTTTTATTTTCTCTACTTGTTAATTTAAAATATCTCAGAATATTCTATTTCCTCTAAAAATATTTTTCTATGAATTTTATTTGCTAAAATTCAATAGAAATCTATTTTTGGAATAAAAATAATAAATTCTGATATATTGTCTTTGTTTCAGTACATTTATAGATTCTGTACATATTTGAGTGTCCTTCTACTGAAATGACAATCGGCAAGACAATTGAAATTGTCTTGCTGAAAATTATTTCAGTACTTATATATATATATACTTATTTTCATATTAATTCTGTGTGAAATCCTTTTATTTCCAGAATGACAATCGGCAAGACAATTGAAATTGTCTTGCTGAAAGTCATTTGCGAATATAATTGTCATTTCAGTGTTTTTCAGTATAGTTTTATACTGGCAAGACAATCGGTATGACTATTGATTGTCTTGCCAGTTATAAACATTATATATATATATTTTATTTTATTTTATACTGGTATGACAATCGGTATGACTATCAGATTGTCATACCAGTTATATATTATGACAATCGGTATGACAATCCAGGATTGTCATACCAGCTGTCATATAAAGGCGTGTGTTTGTTTTGTTTTAAACCATCTGCAACAGTTTTCATTTCTTTCAAAAAATTCGAACAGTTTTTCTTCCTCATTCTCTCTCTTCTCTCTCTTCGATCAAAAACATCTTCAAATCTGATTCTCCTTTGCTCGAGTTTTTACTCAGCATACTAATTCATCACTTTGTGGTATATACATACAAGTATATACATACAAAGGTGCTGTTCAATTTTTGTTAAAATCAATATTTTATTTCGATTTGTGTTTGTTGATTTTGAGCATTTTTATTTCTTATTTTAATTTCTGATTTGTGTCGTTTGGTCTTTCAAAACTGTGTTTGTGAGTTAGGAATTTTAACGAGATACATTTCTGTCTAAATTTTTCGATTATAATTAATTTAATTCGAATTATTAAATAAATTTAATTAATTCGAATTTTCTTAATATTATTCTTAAAATTCTGAAAGCGTGTGTCTTATTATTATTTTAAATGGCTCTCAATTTCCAAATTGTCGCGCATAATCAGGTTGGTTATTTTAATCCGGAAAAATGTGATGTTAAAAAATTTAAGCCATGGATTAGATTTTTAAATGACCATTCGATTGTTAGCTCTGCTATTAAATCAAATGTGATTTTAAACATCGATCTACTTAGACTGATTTGCACAACCTCTACTGTGGCCGATGATTCAAAATCTTTTTCATTCACCGTCGCAAACACACAGTATGTAGTTGATGAAACAGTCGTCAATCATGCGTTAAATTTTCCACTAGACAATTTCTGTAATTTACCCTCTGAAAATGATATCACAAATTTTTTCAATGCTATTCACTATCAGGGGGTGATCAATTTAACCAAACTTTCTAAATCAAATTTGGTGTCTGAATGGGATATTTTCTTCGATACACTTTCCAAAGTGTTTGCCAACTGCACAAAATCCAATTTTCATAACATCACTTCCACTCTGCAGTATATTGGTCTTGCGGTTGTTTTCAATCAAAGGATCAATTTTGGCAAACTACTTTTTCCCATTCTCTTGAGACGTCTAACTTCTGCTTTACGTGATCATTCTACAAATCGTAGGGTATCATGTTACTATGCTCGTTTTCTCATGCTTATAGCAGATCATCTTCTCTCACCTGAACACAAAGCCCTTTTTGCTAACTCTGCGGTAACCGAACCCCCTCCAGTTAGCAAAAAGATTTACACTCGCCAAGACACAACCTTCAAATTCATGCAAGTTCCAGTACTTGTATCTGCTTTCATGGCCACTTATATTCCTTTACCTAATTTCAATCTTCCCGGCCATGAACAGCAACCTCAACCTCCAGTGGTTCAAGCCACCCAGGCTCCTCCAACATCAGATGCTCTTCCATTACAGGTAGTAATTCCTCACTCTCACTCCCTTCCTACTTCTGTTGAAAGACCCCCAGTGGTTGATAGGGCTGACCATGAAGTTGTAGAACCACAGCTTCAATCCCAGGTCATAGAGCCAAACACAAAGTCACATTCTATCTCAACCTCTCCCCCACTGTCTAAAATGTTACCCAAGAGATTACTAGGAAGTAGTACATTGTTAAATATGAGTGAACCCTCAGCTCTGCCTCCTCCTAAGAAAAGAAGAACATATTCTGAGGCATCTGAAAGCCCATCCTTGTCCTCCCAACAGGACATGGACTTTGAAATGGCCAATGAACAGTTACTAGAGGCATTCTCTCAACAGGATGCATCTATTGAAATTCGCCATAGGGCCATGGCATCTTGTACTGAGTCAAGCATAATTCCATTACTCACAATGGAACCATACACTTCCCCAGAGCATACTCAGGACACACAGCGAGGAGTGCACGTAGAGTCGGTTACAGTGCCTGCCATAGTTACGGCAGAAGAGCAGTCACATGCTTCAGAGGGAAAATCTGACTCTCCGCCATCTTTAATAGAGTCATTTTCTCCCCTCCCAGATCCAACACCTCTGGCTCCCTTATGGGATTCTCCACTCGTAGATTTATCTGGAGAAAGTGGAGGGCAACTCGGTCAATCTATCCCTGAAGTAATTCAGACATCTATTTCACATGAAATGATAGGTTTGACTGAGGATCGGGACTCGCGAATTCCCATTGCACCACCACTGACCTCTCTTGAAGAGGCTAGGGTGATTTTTAATGCAGGTACAGAAGAACAGCAACAGGAAGACTCCTCACGAGCAATTATATTGAGAGAAACACATGCACGTGAGGTGAGTGAGCCAAACACGAGTGAAATTCAGGTGAGAGCACACACAGACACTGATACTGTAAACCTGTTAGCTCAGATTGCTGCCCTAAAAGAAGAACTTGCTAAAAGCCAAGCTGAAGCTCAAGCATTCAAAGCACAAGTGGTTGAACGGTCTTCTTCTTCCACCTCTGTCAACAATCAGCTTGCAATCATAAGGAATGACATCTCAGATCTAAAGACCACTGTAATACCAAAGCTCAATTCTATTCAGGACACTCCAACTTTATCAGCTGATGACATATCCAACTTCTGCTCTCTACATACAAGAATGACTTCTCTTGAAGATCTCGTTGAGATGAATCATTCACTGGACTCCTCAAGATTTCTAAAGATAGAGACGGGCATGGAACATCTCAATGAAGGGATGAAGCACCTATATTACATGATCAAGAATTCTCATTGCCCTAATGAAGAACAAAGAGCTTATTTTGAAGGACCGTCTGGTGGAGGATCAGGCTCTGGAGGTGATAGAGGTTCCAAAGGAAAGTCAGTAGAGGATCCCTCAACTAAGGGGGAGAAGAAAGGGAGTAGTGCCAAAGGGAAAGAAAAAGATACCTCTGCTGGAGATAAAGGAAAGGCTGATGATGTCTACTACAGTGGAGAACATGATGACTTTGATATTTTTGACATTCCCACTGAACCAGTTCAGGAAGATAAAGATGGGTTATTTGAAGCTGAAGAGGAAAGTGATTTTGAAGATTGGGAAGAGGAAGATACAGTGGATCCTATGTTTGAGAAAGAATTTCAGAAAGAGCAGTCAGAGATGAAAAGAAAAGAAGCTGAACTCAAGAAGGACTCTCAGATCATTGACAGGAGGAAAGACATACAAAGAACAGAAACTCTTCAAAAGCAACGTCTTCATGACATTAAGGCTCAAGAAAGGAGAAGAGATGTCAGACTAAAGATTGGTGAAAAATGGGATGAAGCTAGGAGAGTACTTGATATGCCTCAGCTGAGCACTAACAATGATAGGCAGTTCTTACATCTTCTTGACAAGCTGGAAATCTCAAATCCTAACAATGACATGTACATGAATGCTATCAAGACTGAAGTCTCAAGGATCACAGCTGCTTTTGATAGATCCATAAATGAGATGAGCATTTTTGTATATTGTCAGAGTGAAGGATCATTCAAGGTGTCACTTCATCTATTTGAGAATCGTTCTTTGTCAGAGATTTGGGTTCTTTTAAACAAAGTCAAAAGAAGCTCAGAATTGAATGAAGTTCTTCGAGAAAGGCTTAAAGAGTTTGCCAGCAGGGCTAGTCCTCAAGTGGTCAACAATCCTCATCAGGTGAGATTCTTTAAGTCTGATTGTCTTCAAATCTGTCAGCTAGATGTACAATCTCTTAAAGACTACTCAGCTAAGCATCTGGTCTGGATGGAACATCATTTAAGAACTGCTGGATACTCATCCATGTTGAAGACTCAAGCTGCTGATTTGATTCAAGCTTATTGTGAAAATAATATTAAAAGGTACAATCAGATCAAGAATAAGCTGAAGTCAGTTGGAGTTCAACCAGTCAGACCAGCAAGCTTCACTTCAGAAAAGGATCGTGTCTTTGACAAAGAGTTGCTTCAAGATTTAGAAGAAGGTGAAGTCAGAAGAGAAGACAACTGAAATCAATTAGCTCAAAACTCAATGTAATATGATTAGAGCTTTATGAATCAAGATAGTCTAATGTAGTTATATGTTCAGGCTAGAGGAACATCTATCTTGTATTCACTTGTAAATTTCTTTTGGAATCTGGAAAATGTTAAATATAATCCAGAACTTTTCTACTATTTACTTTGCATTACTCTTTATATCTTTTTCTTATTTGTTAGTTGAGTTATCCTCTAGGTATTTGTTGTTATTGTCCAACAAGCAAATAGGGGGAGATTGAAAGGCATATGGCATAGCCTATTTGTATATTCGAGGATTTAACTCAACTCAAATAAGAATGTAATAAGTAAATAGTGGATCTATCGTCAGAGAGATCTCACAGAGTAACATCTGTCAAAGGGTTAAAGACTACTTGAGCGTCCGTTCTTGATAGAGCTAAGGGCAAAGCCCCCGTTCATGATGGAGCAGCACCTCCTTGTTGAGGATATGATTGCCTTTGAGCATATTGCTGAGGTTGCTGGAATCCAGGTGGATTAAACTGTTTACTTGCAGCTTGCTGATATGGTTGCTGAACAACATTCTGATTATTGCTCCAGCTGAAATTGGGATGATTTCTGTTATTAGGATGATAAGTAGCGGGCACAGGCTACTGCGATCTCTGATAATTGTTCACATACTAAACAGATTCATTAACAAGAGAACATTGATCCGTAGCATGAGAGCCGACACAAAGCTCACAGACAATAGCTAGTTGATTAACTCCATAGTCGGCTAAAGAATCGACCTTCATAGATAATGCTTGGAGCTGCGTTGCAATAACTGTAGCTGCATCAACTTCCAGAATACCTGCTACCTTCCCAGACATCATCCTTTGAGTTGGGTTTTGATACTCATTTGCAACCATAGTTTCAATGAGATTATAAGCCTCAGTAAAGCTTTTGGCCCACAAAGCGACTCCAGAAACTGCATCGAGCATGGGTCGAGATTGGGCCCCCAAACTATTATAGAACCCAGTGATCACCATCCAGTCAGGCATACCATGATGAAAGGCATATGTCATAGCCTACTCGTTTATTCGAGTATTTAACTCAACTCAAATAAGAATGTAATAAGTAAATAGTGGATCAATCGTCAGAGAGATCTCACAATGTAACATCTGTCAAAGAATAAAGAAACATTGTTCATCTGCAGACTTGAAGATTCACTGGAAGAAGTTCAAGAATTTGATCATGCCTCAGTGATATAAATCAAGATCGTGGATTTAATCAAGTGACAGAGATCTGGTCAGGGTATCATTTATTACAAGGATTCAATCAGAATATCAAAGTCAAGACATGAAGAAACGTCACGGAAGTTAGTCACTCATGAACCAGACAGTACATCGAGTGTCAGCAATGAAGTGGCGGAATTGATTCATAAGTCTCAGTGACTTTCAGAAGATTGTCAGAAGAATGGATGCTGCTCAGGGTTAGTATTAATTCTCTATTAATTAATTAAGTCATATAATTTAATTAAGAAAATAAATTATATCTGCAAGGATTAATTTATTGATTAATTGAATTAAATTGATTAATTAATTTAGAATTAATATTAAGGATTTACAGAATTTTAATTGGTTAAAATCTGTTTTAATTCTAAAAAGACAACTAATTGTACTAGTATGACAATCGGTATGACAATTGATAGTCATACCGAAAGTCATGCTAATTCAGTTGACTGTCTTGATGGAATTATTATTTAGATTAAAATCACTTAATAATTCAGTAAGACAATTTCATTTGTACTACTATGACAATCGGTATGACAATTGATTGTCATACCGAAAGTCTTGCTAGCTCATTTTTAATTGTCTTGCTAGTTGTAAACATTGTCCTACCGAAAGTCTCACAAGCTTAAAGGATTGTCATTCCAATTCAATCAATTCGGCTGTGTTGTTTAAAAGAAGCAGAAGACCAATTCATTTTTACCAATCTAACAGAACACAATACAAGAACAAAAGATAAAAGCAGCAGAAAAACATTACATCTCATCTGCAACTTCAAGATCAATTTCTAGATTGTAAAGTTAAATCCAATCAACTAGAAATACTTATCTTGTTCTTGTGTATCTATCTAGCGGATTAAAATCCCTAGAACTTAATCTCAAATCGCATTTAGCATTTGATCTTTTAATTACAAAAATAGAAAAAGTTCATGTCGAATTTATTCTAGATTTGTAATAATTGATTTGAGATTAATCCCTTGTAACCGATACCGTAGTTGTAACACCTTTCAAGTTTAATAAAAGTTTTATTTAACTTGAATTTTGTTTCACAATTTTATTCCGCATTTTATTCGATTAAACGGTATTGTTTGCATTCAACCCCCCCTTCTACAAACAAATTGGGACCTAACACATGATGTGGACACTTTCTCAACATTTTCTTGTAGTGCTCCCAAGCTTCGCACATAGATTCTCCTTGTTGCTGCGCAAACTTAGTAAGAGCACTCCTCATAGCTGCAGTCTTGGCCATTGGATAGAACTTCACCAAAAACTTTTGCGCGAGATGATCTTCCCAAGTAATGATGGACCCAGCTGGTAAAGAATGTAACCAGTCCTTAGATTTATCCCTCAGAGAGAATGGAAAAAGCCTCAACTTGATAGCCTCATTATTAACACCATTATATTTGAAAGTACTACAGATCTCGATAAAATTCCTGATATGCATAAACGCTCGCTAGAGTACCTGAAACACAACCAGAAGCAGTAAGTAACAAGTCATCCTAATGACCAGTATCTTCTTGACCTTGTAAGGTCCTTTTCAATTTGGGGCTAATTTTCCTTTCTCTCCAACTCCTGATGCCTCAATCTTCCTCAAAACCCACTCTCCTTGCTGGAAGAACCTTTCTTTAATCCTCCTATTGTAATAGAGGGAGGCTCTGTTAGGGCGAAAGTACGCGCTAAATAAATCACCTAAGTATACGCGTTCACAAGTAATATATAATGATTTCTAGTTCATTCCCACAGAGACTCTGATTAATTATATTTAATTAATACTTACTCACCTATGTATGATTACTCTTCAATGTCAAGATAATAACAATTAAGATTGATTAACTAATATTAACTACGAGAATTAAACACTTAAATTAACAATATTAAACACACATGAGACCATAACTTAATTACTACTTCATTCAATAGTTATTGTTATTACCCTTAGCATGTAATTGTGATGATATTAATCGAACAACACGAAACTGATAAATGCCAAATTTCGTTGTACGAATACCATTCTACCAAGCATCCATAATTAAGATAGAAGTTGAATAGGCATCAATTATATTGAGACCCTATATGTCTACAGAATTCGACAACATAATGATTTAAGTGCAAGTTATTCATTATGATTACACAGGGCAAGTAAAACGGTTAGAGTTACCCACTAATCATGCATACAATACATGAACCTATACTAGCATGGCAAGTTCTAAATCTCAAGATTCACTGTCGCTTCACAAGAGATTAATAATCTATCTTACATGTTCGCGACGCACATAAGACGAATAAGCACAACCTATGCTAGATATCATACAATTACCAAATACCAAGGTATTAAACAATTAACTAAAGAAATTCATAGTAAATCCGCTATGATCCCATGATCACGATTAGCCCATAATAGAACTCATTGTCACCATGGGTTCATATGAAAATATGATAATAACACAACGATATAAACTAATAAAAATACTTAATAAACAAAGAAGTACGTCACAGGAGTATTAAGGTTCAAAGAGTAAAGATAACTAGCATCCACTGTTACAACGAATTAAAAAATCAAAAGATAAATGTATGCTTCCTCTTCTTCGTTGTTGCGTGCTAAAACGGTCTTCTTGATCTTCTCTCCTTGTTACCTGTTATTGAAAACGTCTCCCCAATAGGTTTATATAAGGATCCATAAGAAACAGCGCCAACAGAAGTCCAATAGAACTCGAATTATAAATTCCAGAATCTGATTTTATGCACCCAGGCGGCCGCCTGCATTCACCACGCGGGCGCCTGCTACCAGGCGGTCGCCTGCTCATTTTAGGCGGGCGCCTGCAACACTTCTGGAAAATTTTTAGGTTTGCTTCTGATTTTGCTGAATTCTTCGCACAACTTTCCAAGACTGATCCCAAGTACTTCCTTAGGCTTATTTTGATGAAATCCTCCTATTTAAGCAAGTTATATCCTGAAATACAAAAATACTCAAAAACACGTCAAATACACAAAATACTCGAGTTCAAGCCGTTATGAGACGCTCTAAGTGGTATAAAATGCCACTCATCAGGCTCTATTTTGATGCTCCGTATTACGGGCATTGGCTTCATCCTGAACTTCGTCAATAAGGTCAAGGGCGAGCCTCATGTCTTCTTTATTAGTTTCTGGTTCATATGCTTCAACCCTCGGTGATCCGTGGGTGATCTTAAGGGGAACTAATTCCTCGGCTCCGTAAGCCAACATGAATGGGGTGGCTTCAGTTGTAACTTTGTAAGTAGTACGATATGCCTAGAGTACATGTAGTAATTCATCCACCCAAGTGTTTCTTGAGCGTTCAACCCTCTTCTTGAGTCCGTCAAGGATGATCCGATTAGTGACTTTTGCTTGCCCATTTTCTTGAGGATGGGCAGCTGAGGTGAATCGGAGTTTTATGTCGTTGTCATTACAATACTCCTTGAACTCTTCGTTGTCAAAATGTCGCCCATTATTAGTCACAAGGATGCGTGGGATTCTAAATCGACATATCATATTCTCCCAGAAGAATTGAGAAAACTGCTTGGTGGTTATCTTGGCCAGTGTCTTGGCCTCAATCCATTTAGTGAAGTAGTCAATGGAGACCACAATGAACTTCCTTTGTCCCGATGCTACATGAAAAGAAGCTAGTATGTCCATTCCCCACATCGCGAAGAGGATGGGAGAGCTAATTAATGTAAGCATCTTTCGGGGCTGTCGAACTACAGAGGCATGCCTCTGAAATCTATCACACTTCTTCATATAAGCCTTTGCATCGGCTAACATTATTGGCCAGTCAAACCCCAACCAGGTTATTTTATGAGTGAGGGCCCTGCCCCCAAGTGTTGCCCACAAATCCCTTCATGGGTTTCCTTCAGTGCCTCTTCTGCCTTGTGACGTCTTAACCACTTCAGATATGTGATCACAAAAGATCTTTTGTACAGAAGGCTTTCGATAAGAAAGTACCTCAATACTCTTACTGACAACTTGTGTGACTCTTGGGCATCATCGGGTAGCCAACCTGTCTCAAAGTGGTTTTTGATGGGATCAATCCAGCAGCTAGTTAAGCTAATTGGTGATATCAAGTTTATGACATGGATTTTCGGGATCCTTAGGACTTGGAAGTAGATAATTCTGGAATAGTTCTCAATTTCAGATGAGGCCGACTTGGAAAGAGCATCGTCCGTAGTGTTTTTATCTCTCAGAACATGTTCCGCGTACCATTCATCAAATTGACTCAGTATTCCTTTCACGACCCTTATGTACTTGGCCATGGCATCATCTTTAGATTCAAACTTCCCATTTACTTGGGAAAAACTGAGACTTGGGTCTCCACAAATTTTAACACTTCTGGCCCTCACAACTCTAGCTAATACTAACCCGGCTCTCAAAGCCTCATACTCTGCTTCATTGTTCGTAGTCAGGAAGTCCAATTTTAAAACATATCGATCATAAACCCTTCAAGGCTTTACAAGACTAGGCATGCACCATTAGATTTTATTTTGGACCCTCCATCAAAATGGAGAACCCAATACTCCTTCAGAGTAAAGTCTTCATCTTTATCCTTCTCTCTTTCTTATAGGGTGGTTATCTCTTGCCCCCAACTTCATGGGCGTTAATGGTGCATTCGACCACGAAGTCTGCTAATGTCTTAGCCTTGATGGCTGTTCGAGGGTTGTAGTTGATATCAATTTCACCTAACTCAATTTCCCATTTGATGAGCCTTCCACTTGTTTTAGGGATGTGAAGGATACTTATCAGGGGTTGGTCCATCAGAACCTCTACTTTGTGTACCTGGAAGTATGGTTGTAGCTTCCACGAGGCTATCATGAGGGCGAATGCAAACTTCTTGGTGGTGGAGTAGTTCAACTGGGCTCCGTGGAACATTTTACTTACATAGTAAATAGGCTTTGGAACCTTTTGTTCTTCCTTCACCAAAACGGCGCTTACAGCCTGCTCAGAGACCACAAGGTATAGGTAAAGGATATCCTCTGGACTTGGTTTGGCCAACAACGAGGCTTCAATCATGTATTTATTCATTTGTTCAAAGGCCTCTTGTCTTTCAGCAGTCCAATCAAAATTCTTCACCTTCTTCAAAGTTTTGAAAAAGGGTAGGCACTTGTCTCTAGATTTAGAGATGAACCTCCCCAAGGCTACAATTCTCCCCGTCAATTTAAACGTATTTTACGGAGCGTGGCGGCTCCATATCTAGGATGGCTTAAAAAAAATTCAGACCCAACACCGAAGGCGCTCTTAGCAGGGTTTAACATCATCTTTTGGTGCCTCAGCACTTCGAATGCCTCTTTGAGGTGATCAATATGATCGGCCTTGGCTATGCTTTTGACCAGCATGTCATCAATGTAGACCTCCATAGTTATTCCGATCATATGAGCGAATATCTTATTCACCAATCTCTGATAGGTGGATCCTGCATTCTTTAGTCAAAAAGCCATAACAAGATAGCAAAAGACACCAAAATCAGTTATGAAAGATACTTTGCGGGTGTCATCTTTGTGCATTTTAATCTGATTATAACAGCTGAAGCCATCCATGAAGCTTAGCATCTCATGCCCAACAGTAGCATCGATCTTGGTGTCAATCCTTGATAGAGGGTAGCAGTCCTTAAGACATGCATCGTTAAGGTCAGTAAAATCGATGCACATTCTCCATTTTCCATTGGATTTCTTGACCATCATAGGGTTAACAAACCATTAAGGGAATTGTACTTCCTCGATAAATCCAGCTTCTAGGAGCTTGTCGACCTCCTGCTTGATGGCTTCCACCCTATCAGGGGAATAAATTAACTTCTTCTGTTGTACGACCTTCCGAATTGGATCGACATTCAACTTATGAGTTATAAGGTTGGGGTCGATCCCAGGCATGTTAGCTGCTGTCCAAGTGAATACATCATTGTTCTCCTGTAAGAACTTTGTCAATTAGTCCCTCGGGGGTTTCCCCAAGGATGCTCTAATGTAGGTGACCTTATCAAGGTCCAACGGGTCTAAGGGAATTAGAAACAAGTCCTCAACCGGCTTTACCCAATGTTCATCATTCTCACGGGTATCCATGTATTCTCTTCGGAGGACCTGCCCCCAGTTCCATCAAGCCTAATGCTAAATTGCAACTTGAAGCCATTTTCCTGATCTCTTTTCTCTTCTCCAACATCATTTTAGGTTAGAAACTTGAATACCATGTGATAGGTTGAGGGCACGGACTTGAACTTATGAATTTTAGTTCTCCCCATGATTGCATTGTAGGTAGAGGCTGCCTTGACAACCTGGAAATTTAACATCCGTGTGGCCTCTCTAGGATCTTCCCCAATAGTCACGGAAAGTTAAATCGCTCCTTCTACTTGACATTCCACTCCATTAAACCCGTAGATGGGTGCATCGGAGGGGATCATTTGGGAGTCAATGTACCCTATCCTTTGGAACGTGTCGTGAAACTGAATATCTACGAAAGCTACATTGTCAACTTGGTCCCTATTGACATGACAATTCTAAATTATCGGGGTGATAACTAGGGGATCATCTTGAGGGAATTTTAAACCATCAATTTCGGGGTCTCCGAATTCAAGTTTTATCTTAGTATTGGCACGTTTGGGTGCCTCTCCGACTATACTCATCAACTCTCTAGCATTAGCCTTTCGAGAGTTCTTTGTTGTCCCAGCGGCTGTTAGCCCTCATGAGATCATATTGATCACTGGCCCTCTGGACTGTGGGTTATGACCTCGGTTGTTACCTCCTCGATCATCATCTCTCTTGTGGCCTCTACTATCGTCACCTTTAATGAATCTACCACACTTTCCTCGTCAGATGAGATACTTGATCTTGTCCTTAAGCTATTTGCAGTCACTGGTGTCATCACCAACATCCTTATGGAACCGACAAAATTGGTTCTTATCTCTCTTCTCGGGGTCTCCCCTTAGTGGCTTCGACCATCTAAAATCATTATTTTTCTCAATTTCCATCAGTATTTGGCTCCTGGGCGCATTCAGCCTTGTGTATTTAGTGAACCTTGGTCCTTGATTCTTCTTGGAAGGGGGATCAAAGTTCTTTCCAGTTCGAGGATACTTGTCCTTGGCATCGTACTCTTGGTCCCTTTTCCACTTGTTGCCACGATTGGGTTCATTTTTTACTACCATATTCTTCATACTTTTCTTAACCTGGATATATTTTTCGGCCCTACTCTGGAGCTGTAGCATATTCTCTGGTGGACGCTTAGCTAGAGACATATTGAAGAATTCGTCCTTAGTTCCTTGCTGTAGAGCAATCATAGCCACTTTATCGCCAAGATCCCGGACCTTGAAGACCTCATTTGAGAATCGATTCAGGTAATCTCTGAGGGATTCCTTTGTTCCCTATACGATACTTTTGAGGAAGCCAAGCTGTTTTCGTGTACTTTGCCATGAACAACTTTATGAAAGCTTGGCTCAAATCTCTGACATACCCAATTGAGTTGGGGGGTAGATGGCTGTACCACCTCTGAGCCATGCCAGATAGAGTTTAAGGAAAGGCCTGATACTTAAAAACGTCATTCACGGGCTGCAGTAACAGGGCGTTAGAAAATGTCATGACATGATTTGTGGGATCGCTAGTACCATTATACGCCTTGATGGTGGGCATCTTAAAATTGCATGAGACGTGGACATCCATTATTTTTTTAGTGAATGGTGGGTTTGAATTATCAGGATCTTCTAGTGGCATCAAATCACTTGGATCAGCCCTAGGGGTCGCAACCCTTTTTCTTGGTGTTGGACCTTCCAGGTCTATGACGGGAGGAAAATCCCTTAGTCTCACTGTCTTTTAAAGTCTTATCTTCTGATGCATCTCAAGATCACGATTCAACCTTTGGATCTCAGCTTCATGAGCTCGAATCCTCTCTTGTACATCTTGGGGAATCGTCCCTTGGGTGCTTCTGGGCTATTGATAGCCACTTGGAACAGGCTCCTTGCCACGACATCTCCTTCTTGGAGCGGTTTCCTCATCCGATGAGTCGGGGTCTTTAATATAGCCGGGTCCTAAAAATTCTCGATTCTCAAGCATGGGAACCAAGCTACGAATGTATTGGGGCACCCTCCATTGTCCTTCACCTCGATTAGAGAGACCACTTCCTCCGACCTCTGGGAATAGAGGCATCCTGTAAAATAGGGTTGGTAGTCCCTGGAATTACGATCGTTGAGTACTCATACCCAATGAGTTGAGGGTTTATCGTTGCCTGTAGTTGCTGAATTTGGGAATTCGTCCCTTGAAGAGTTGGAGAATTCATCCCTAGGGGCTGATCTTGGATCAGGGGATTTGTCCCTTGAGCTTGAGCCTCAGATGCCCCTATAGGGTTTCCTCCTTCGGTGGTGGTATAGGTCGAGAATGGGGTATCTCCATCGTAGATGAGATCGTTTGCGATGGGACTACGTCATCGACTCTGTTGTTACTTCTATTTTGTGTGCTTTCCATGGTTTCTGTTGTCTTCCTATAGACGACGCTAAATGTTATGAAATAAAAATTAGGGTTGTGATTATAATTAATGCTAGGGTTTTGAGTTTCGATTTATAATGATTGTTCATGCGGTGGACACCAGTTGTCCTTGCAAGATGCCTACATATCTGTGTGTTGTAGAGAATCAAGCCAAAAATGTAGTTCTAGGTTAAGGGGTAGAGCCCTTTGTAACATCCCCAAATCCGGGGTTAGGATTGGGTGCCACTAAAAAACTTTAGACAATACAATCCTGTATATTAAAAAAAATATACAGATAACCCCTCATTTTCCGGATCGCTTACATGTTATGGTATGAAACAAGAATCTAACCTTCTAAAATTACAATAACTAAATACAATTTCATTACCTCTTTATTAACTTCCTCGTATTATTCACTCTGACACCTCCATATTCCTTCAGCTGGAATCTCTCCACTTTTGTTGTCTAATAAAAGTTATTCACTCTTGTCCTCATTTGATACTGAAAGAAATAAGAATTCACAAAGCAAGAGTGAGCCAAAAATGCCCAGCAAGTATCATAAATAGTTTCCAGGTATCAGATCAAAGAAACTCCTCGAAATAATCTTTAAAGGATATCTAGACACTTTTATTTATATAAAACAGTTGAGCGAATAAAATATCGGCCCTTATTGGCCTTTAATCATAAATCACATTTCTCTGTAAATGAATAGTGAACATTTCACTGATTCATCTCTTTGAATCAAATCTTTGTTTGATTTTGTAATCATAAACTATTCAAGAAGGAATGCCGTTAATGGCGATCAATAATAAATTAGACTAGATACTAGAAACCAACAGATGCACTATAACCTGCTGATCAGTCAGGATATAGTACGGATCTATACCCAACTGCATAGACCCACCAACATATGGGGTACCCAGGCACTGTGGCCTAATAATCAAGGGTCCAGCCATCCCTGGCCCTTAGGGTCCAGCTCATTCCTGGCCCTCATCGTAACCATCTAGTCCGTAGAGTATTTTGATGTCAAATTACTTTGATTTCAAAATATCCCGGTCCAGGGTTTGTAAATAACCCGAAATAATGGGTATTTGCTCAAGAGATCAATCGATAATCAAGGAACAAGATCAAAGAGGTACTTGCATAAATAAGAGTAATTGCAGCAAAATATAAAAATATTTAACTATTCTGAACTTAGAATAGGAATGAAGAAATATTTGCCATATTTTAGAAGAAAGTTTAGGAATACTTGCCTCAATTGATAAACCTATGATTTTTAACTATCTACCATATCACTCAGTCTTGATGTGTCTGCATTTCCATTGACAGGCCAATTGACCTTTCTTATCATTCACCATTTCTGGTTTATCTCTATTTTGAATCCACTTGTTCCATTACTACACGTAATCAGGCTTTACTTTTATAATTTTTGTCTGAATTTGAATACCTCGCACTATGTGTATCTATCATAAAAGATATCATTCAATTAAGTGATAATATATAATTGTCTAGTCTATACGTTTATCCTTATCGTCTACCCGCCCGATAAAAACAGATAAGGATCATCTTTAGTCATATAAAGTTTACTAGACACGTGGACTCATAATTCACATAACACATAAACACATAGGCATGTATCACATATTTCATCTAACATATAACTCATTTCGTCAAAACATTCGACTAGGTATGTTCAAAACTGAAATCGAGTCGAAATACAATTTTACGATAATTACGCGACTCAAAATCGTTTACAAAATTAAGCGACCTTTCGAAACGAAAGATTTTATGTCTCGAAAGTATTTTTATTGAAAGCATAATATTTTTCTGAGTCTAGACGCGTTCGTTTTGTATTAAACGTATGAACGGTCTATTTAATACGAATTTTTGAACATTTTTCGGAATTAAAACGGGTCTCGAAATCATTTTATAATTAAATAACTGGGTTTGAATACGCGAATATGACTTTAAAATCATTTAATAATAATTATCGAGCCTTGAAGATCATTTAAAATAATATTTTAAAGCTCGAAACTATTTTCCGTAATTTTTAAATCAAAATAAATAATTAAATCCAATTAAATATTCAATTAAAATTAGTTGATAATTAATTATTTAATTATTCAATTAATATTAATTATCAAATAGCTACTCCATTTAAATACTAGATTTTTCAACTAATAACTAATTATTTATTTACGTACTTCTTTCCAGATTACGTAATATTTATCCGTACTAATTAATTATTTATAGTTAATCAATTTAAATAAATAATTTATAATAAATTGTAATTAATTTCAAAAATTAGGAAATAATTATTTTAAAATATGATAATTCTTGGATAATTATTTAAAATATAATTAAGGATTATTAATTGTGAATAATTGTTTATAATTGATCAATAATTGATTAATTCTTGTTTATTGCGTAATAATTAAACCGTCTATCTGATTTAATCGAAACGAAGACCCTTAGACTCAGAAAAATGACCCTATTCTACAACAATAGTAATAACTCATAATTTCTTTCGAGAATGAGTTGGCTTATGATACTTATTTTTTTGTAGACCCTATTATTGTTATGTACGAGTCCAATAAATTCCAGAAAAATAGAAATTGATTCAAATATTATTTGTTAATACGAATATAGGTCTAATATAGATTCTAAAAATATTTATAAGTCTAAATTAATTATATGCCCTATGTGTTATGTGATTTACGTGATTATGTGAACTCTAATTGCTAGATAATTATATGAGTCAGATAGAATCGTATGGGTAGACGATGAGGGCTACGTGGCATCAGTTTGAGTTACACGTACGATGTAAGTCAACTAAATGAATATCTTTCTTTGATAGAAATACCACCAGCAAGGCGGATCAAGCCAGAAATAGAGAGTTGTGAATTAACCGAGGCGGGATGTATACCAGGCAAGTTTTTTCTCCTATTCTAAGTTTAGAATAGTGAATCGCTTCACACTTTCCATGACAACTATATCTTGATAATTCCTGTTCACAAACACTAATACACTATTGTCATTTCTTTATTCTATTTCATTTCGATTCTTGATTTCTCTTAATTAATTCAATCCTTTATTTATGTTTCAATTATTACACATACATATACATATACTCTGATATATTCCGATGTTGGGATACATCGAAAGCATATCGATTGTTCCGGATGCTAAGCTATGGACTGGAAGGTTACGATACGGGCCGAGTATGAACCGAACCCTTGATTATTAGGCCATAGTGTCTGGCTACCCTATATGTTAATGGGTCTATGCAGTTGGGTATAGATCTGCGCTATATCCTGACTGATCAGCAGGTTATAGTGCATATGTTGATTTTTGTGTCCAGTCTAATTCATTTGGTACTCGCCATTAATGGTTTACATTGTTCCTTACAGAAACAGATGGTTGTTCAAACCAGCAGATTATCGGTTCCTTATCTCTCTTTCTTTATACTATATATATATACAATTATTGCAGGCTTGTTGAGCAATTATGGCTCACCCCTATTATTGTTATTCACCTTATTTTTCAGTGAAAGTTGAGAATGAAACCCATCCGAACCCGAGTAGTCAAGAAGCGGGTCAAGCAGCGGGACCCTCTAGCACCAAGAATACTTATTCCAATTCCAGAAGAGAGTTTTGAAATGCTAGAGCAGGTGTAGCAGGATAAGTTATAGTTATGGTTTGAAAAAAATGGAACTTGGTTTAAAATATATGTCAAAAGATGGTTTGTAATAAAGAAATTTTGTAGGACAATGTATTTGAACTGTTGTAATAAGAATTGGTAAGTGGTTTTTGTTTTCATACCTTAACCTAGAAAAGATCCTGAGTAGTAATAAGAAGGGGTAATTATTTATGTTATTATTATTATTGTACAGGTTCAGTAAAGCGGTTAGTGTTCGTAATACCCCAGATCTATACCCCGGATTTGGAGGGTGTTACACCCTTTATATAGATGTTGAGTCTATGATTAGACTAGGGTAGGGAGACTTGGTGGACAAGTCTCCTACTTAGATAGTAAGAAGGACTCCCCTAGATGATGGATTTTGGATCCTTCCTAGGAGGAGTCCATTTTCATGTTATATACGACGTTGGTGTCATTGTAGACCTCACTCTCAGGTCTGCTCGACGGGTCTATCACGTTGCCAATTTTGGGCCGTGGGCACATGATCCGCTTTGGGTCATGGTCGTCACAGTGTGCTCGCACTATCAAGACTGATATTAGGTCATGACTGTGACGACCTACTTTGGGCTGTGGCGTCACGAATTTGACCAATGAACTTTAGAACACAATTAATGCAGTATTAATTGTGTTTTATACGAATTACTTTCTATCCATGTAAAATATAATAAATTATTAATATCAATAAAATAACCAATTATTAATATATCAACAAATTAATAATTTATTAATTTATCAATTAATTAGTATCTTGATTAATTAATAATTTCTCCGGTTCTGAGGATATTAATTTACCGATGTTTACATGTATATGATTTTTTCATATTTTTATTAGCTAAGCTTTTCATTGCTTCTTTAATTATTACCTAATCGATATATATAATTAGGTAAATAATTATATTAATTATTATCTACCTATATAATTAGTATTAATTCATTTAAGTTTTATATCATCAAGCTCGTAATACATATTAGGTTTTTACATCATTATTGTTGTTTGGTTCGAGGAACGATGTAAGGTTGAAATAGGGAATCGGTTAATGTGGCATGAGATTGACATATCATTCCTGATATTTTGTATATGATTAAGTGTTCAAATGAAAATATTTAATATTAAAAATTTTGAATCACAAATTTTAATTAATTAAAAATATTAATTTAATTATTTTTAATATATATTTCTTTGTTCATTGATTTACTTATGTATTAAATGTTTACATTTAATTACTTAAAGAGAAATAAAATGATAGAAACAAATTTGATTTCTCATATCTAAATATCAGCCTCCTTCTTGAGTATAAATAAATGTTTTCGGAGAAAATAATTTTTTCAACCGAATATTAAGTATGGGGTTGAAATGAACCAAACATGCCCATCCATATAACACTTTAATGATAATAAACTTATTAAAATAATAATTTTTCTGTGGTCATAACATAATAGACTTAATATATTAATAAACTAGTCAAGTAATATTTTTTTATGATCCGAACCCTATCACTTATTTAACTCTAGCGTCTCAAGTTAAAATGTCTAGAAAATGATGATAACTTCGGTGAGCAGGCGGCTCCGTCCGACACCGTCCCTGGACCTTCTGGGTATAAAGGAGGTGTAGCTGCTGGTTGAGCGCCTACAAAACAAGACCGGAAGGGGGATTTGGCTCCCACGGCGCCTCCGGTGTAAGAATAAGAACAGGGTTTTGGAGAAGATGAAGATGTATGTGTGTGAATAGAGAGGCTGATGTGTCTGTGAATGGATATGAGAGAGTGAGTATGTAAGAGTGTGAATATTTTCCTAACCCCTAAACCCTTCAGTCTTGGGGGTATTTATAGCCCAAAGGTAGGGTTTAGGGGTTGTTACCTCTAAATCAGGGCCGTTGGATCTTGGGAGCAGAGGACGTCTGGCTTGGGTGGATTTCTCACACGTGTCCAGCGAAGGACCACTTCCAGGGTGTCCTAACGGCCTTCTGACACGCGCCGTGTTTGTCTGGTGTGCTGGTTGTTGATAGCTGTCACCGTCACGTGCCCACGTACCCTTCCTTGGCGGGTTGTAGGATGTGCATGTGTTTGTTGGGACCCCCCCTCATGGTGGTCTTGGCCTTGATCCGGATCCAGGTAGGCAGATGATCTGGGTCCCGAGTTGGATCCAGATCCGGGTCATGGGATGAACCCGGGCCTGGTCCCTGTACTTGATTGTTCTGGGAGAGGGGGGTCTTGGTCCATCGGTCGAGCCTGGTATCCTTTAGATCCAGGTTGAATTCTAGCCGGGTCTCTTATACCCTATTATTTGCCCCCCACTCCCTTATGCAGATTCTCTGTATGAGGGAGTAGAGTAAAATCACATAGCTGTTTCCTTAGGAGAAAAATTTTGTCAGTCTGTTGGCTCCCAATCCGGATCTGGCGATGAGTGGATAGGTCCGGATTAAGGTAGTAAAATTTGGTTGCTTCAGAAAAATTTCTGCTCCTGGTTGCCCCCAATCCGGAATTGGTGTTGTAGACGCCAATCCGGATTAAGGTAGAATAGTTGCTTTAGAAAAATTTCTGCTCCTGGTTGCCCCCCAATCCGGATCTAGTGTAGTAGATGCCAATCCGGATTAAGGTAGAATAGTTGATGCTTTTAGAAAAATTTATGCTCCTGGTTGCCCCCCAATCCGGAATTGGTGTTGTAGATGCCAATCCGAATTAAGGTAGAATAGTTGCTTTAGAAAAATTTCTGCTCCTGGTTGCCCCCCAATTCGGATCTAGTGTAGTAGATGTTAAGCCGGATTAAGGTAGAATAGTTGATGCTTTAGAAAAATTTCTGCTCCTGGTTGCCCCCAATCCGGAATTGGTGTTGTAGATGCCAATCCGGGTTAAGGTAGAATAGTTGCTTTAGAAAAATTTCTACTCCTGGTTGCCCCCCAATTCGGATCTGGTGTAGCAGTGAAATACCCAGATTGATCTTGGGTAATTTTCACTTCCAAATCTGTATCCGGTTGACAATGATCCGGATTAGGGCTTTTGGTCCGGTAGTGGACCGTAGAATCTGAAAAGTCGAGGAGTTGTAATGTCTTTCAGTTTATTCCCTCCCACAAATTTGAATTTTGGGCAGTTATTTCCTAAAAACTCAGCCCATAATCATTATGGGTTTTAAATGTGATTTAATATGTATATATGAATATATAGGTACACAAGGGTTTTTTTTGTAATTGTTTTCTAGCCAACCACACCCTGCCACGTGGTAGGGGCTGCTCCTTATCTGGGGCCTATAAAAGGTTGTTCTCCACTTCCGCCTCATTTCTTATTTTCTCATCAAAGAAGCCATCCAACAGTCACTTCTCTCTTTCTCTCCCAAAAAAGATATTTCGAAGGGCTGCCTTCTCTGTCGGAGTTCTCCGCCGCTGTGTCACCGTGGTCTCCGTTTGCTTCTGATTCGTGAGTTCCCTTCTTTCTTTCTTCGGTTTCTTGCGTTTTTTCTTTGAATTGATGCATGCTCGAGTTTTGTTTGCCATTCACGAATTTGAAGTACAAATTGGCCTTTTTAGTCTTATTTTATGGTGGGTATTGTTGTTTTGTGGTTTTTATGTTTAGATCTGTAGATTTTCTATTTTGTTTGGTTCGATTTCGGTCATTTTTGGTTGTGCTTTTCTGGGTTTGCTATGTTGTTTTTCGTGTTCTTCGTGTGTATATGTGTGTATGTATATGAAGAGTCATATGTTTTGGTATTTGATTCGTTGGCATACTGTTTGTGGTTAAGGGTTTCGATTTTGATCCGGGTAGTGGGCATAAGACCCAGATCCGCGGTAAGTATTTGGGCAGAATCATATGACTTGGGCTTTTACAGCTGTTTTTTGTTGCTATGGATCCGGATTAGGGTGCTTGCCACTGGGATCCGGGTCCATGATTTTCAACTTTTTTGGCTTATAGTTAACATGATCCGGATCGTTGATGTTTTTCCGGGTTGGACTTGCATTGGTGGTCCCGATCATTAGGTTATGGTAAAACTTACGTACTTGATCCGGACCTCTTAGCAAAATAAATAAAATCTGTAGGGCCCAGGCTAACTGACCTTCATTTTAATAGGTATATGGTCCCGAACTTCCTTTGTGCCTTCATTAATCACCTCAATAGTTTCCCAGATGTGTTTGGAATTTTTACAGTTCATCACATGTCTGTTCATCAAGGGATCAAGGGAATCAACTAAAATTAATTGAAGGCTAGCATCCAAGGAGGCTTCTTCTTTTTCAGCAGGAGAAAAATCCTCAAGATCCTTTACATAGGTTCTAGCTTTGGTAATTACAACATCATCTTCTATAACCTCTGGTTCAATAACCTTCGGAATTTTTGGACCTTTCTTTAACACGTCCAGATATTTGGGATTTGCAACTTGTAAAAACAAGAGCATCTTCTTCTTCCACATGATATAATTTTCTTTATCGAACAGTGAAATTTTAATGGTTCCAACTTTTTGTGTAGTTATTATGAATTTTTGAGTAAATAAAAATTCAAGAAGTGGAAGAATCACAAAAGTCTAGGATCTTGATTTGTTCATTAATCAGAAGGCTCTGATACCAATTGTTAGGTCCCAATAAGTTTGTAGAAGGGGGGTTGAATACAAACTATACCGTTTAATCGAATAAAATGCAGAATAAAAAAGTGAAACAAAATTCAAGTTAAATAAAACTATTATTAAACTTGAAAGGTGTTACAACAACGGTATCGTTTACAAGGGATTAATCTCAAATAAATTATTCCAAATCTAGAATAAATTCGACATGAACTTTTTCTATTTTTGAAATAAAAAGATCAAATGCTAAAAGCTATTTGAGATTAACTTCTAGGGAATTTGATCCGCTAGATAGTTACACAACAACAAGATAATGATTTCTAGTGGTTTGAATTTAACATTAATGACTAGAAATTAATAGGCTCTGAATGCAGTTGAGAGAGATGAAATGCTTCTGATGTTTTCTTTCTTCAGGTTGTTGTTCTATTTTGAATGAGCTTCTGCTTCTGTCTTTTTATATTCAATCAACAGAATGAATTGAACTAGCATGACTATCTGTGAGACAATCAATTGAGCTAGCAAGACAATTCCACCAGCTGGTAAGACTTTCGGTATGACAATTAAATGAATTGGCATGACAATCCCAACAGCTAGTAAGACTTCCGGTAAGACAATCAAATGAACTGGCATGACTTTCGGTATGACTATTGATTGTCATACCGATTGTCATACTAATACAAAAGATTGTCTTGCTGAATTAATTTTGAATTTAAATTCAAAATCAATTCTGAAAATGCATAATATTAATTCAGAATTAATTAATCAATTAATCCGATTAATCAATAAATTAATCTTTGTAGATATAATTTATTTTCTTAATTAAATTATACGACTTAATTAATTAATAGAGAATTAATATTACTCTTGAACAACAACCATTCTTCTGAAAATCTTCTGATAATTATGAATCAATTCCACACTTCAATGTTGACACTCGATGTACTGTCTGGTTCATGAGTGACTAACTTCCGTGACGTTTCTTCGTGTCTTGACTTTAATAACTTGATTTTCTTCAGATTAAATCCCTATAAATATTTGATACCCTGACGAGACCTCTGTCACTTGATTAAATCCACAATCTTGATTTATATCACTGAGGCTTGATCAATTTCTTGAGCTTCTTCCTGTGAATTAAGTCCTCAAGTCTGTAGATGAACAATGTTACTTAATCCTTTGACATATGTTACTTAGTGAGATCTCTTTGACGATAGAACCACTATTTACTTGTTACATCCTTATTTGAGTTGAGTTAAATCCTCGAATAAACAAATAGGCTATGACATATGCCTTTCACCGGGGTGTACAACCAGGAGGCTCTTGAGAGGATGTTTGCAGAGTTTCCCATAAGCCGGGATCATTATCAGCTGAAGGATTCGTTCTTTGAGGCGGATCCGGGTGAGATGAATGAGGCGGTCCGGGCTGCTTTCCAGTTGACGCCCGATGTTGAGTGGAGATGGCCGGAACCCCATGAAAGGATCTATCATCGGCCGGAAGACGGCTTTGTTCCGGTCTGGATGGAACATCTTAGATCCGCGTTGAGTCCCCGGTGCCACATGTTCATCAAACACCTCTGCAAGCATGTGTACCCCGATGCAAATTACTCCGAATGGGATAAAGTCGATGACCTGGTTCATCGCTTGCTGTAATAAATCCGGATTCCTGCCTACTTTGAAGCTCTTCCACCAGATTTTCTATCTCTCTAAATCAAGCCAGAAACCTTTCTATGAGATTAGGTTCCGGGCCTCGGATTGCGGTTATGGTCCGGGTAGAGCTAAGCTTATCTCCCTACTTTACGACTGAGGGAGTTCAAACTAAGTTCAACCCGGCTGTGCTTGAAGGCCGGGCTATTTCTCAGATCAGATGTTTCTGTGAATCTCTCGAGTTCCAGCCGACTCAGGACATATTTATGAATCATAGGCTGCTCTTTAATCTCGGTTATAAGTTTTTCTTTAATCTATGCTTCCCTTGATCCGGATCCCCCTCCCTGCCTGACGATCCGGATTATGTTTCTTTTTTCCTTTGTAACTAGTTTTGATAGAATGTTTGCCTGGCCTTTGATCCGGGTCCCCTGCTTTGCTTGATGATCCGGATCAAGGTCCAGTTTGCTTTTTTTATTTGTAACCTGTTCGCACAAGTTATTTGCCTTTGATCCGGGTCTCTCTTTTTTTTGCTTGATGATCCGGATCAAAGTCTAGTTTGCTTCTTTACTTGTAACCTGTTTGCACAAGTTGTTTGCCTTTGATCCGGGTCTCTCTTTTTCTGCTTGATGATCCGGATCAAAGTCTAGTTTGCTTCTTTACTTGTAACCTGTTTGCATAAGTTGTTTGCCTTTGATCCGAGATTTAATCTCCTTTTGTTTCATTTCTTCAGGTTTGCCTCATTTCAACCGCAATTTCATAAAAATCATGTCTTCTTCTGCTTACGTTGTTGCTTTCAACACTCTCGGGTTGGCCTTTAAGACGAGCAAGGGAGCCCCGGGTCCCGGATCTGGTTCCGCAGATATAGAGGGATGAGCCGAATCTTCCGTTCCTCAGAACATCCTGGACCCGGGCCACGAGTCTGAGCTCGAGGTCCAGGAGATTCCGGGTGGTGATGATCCTCCGAGGAAGAAAAGAAAGTCCGTCCTGACCAAGCCCCCCCGGGGCAAAGCTGTGGTTTCCAATTGGGTTGTATGCGACTCGGAAGGCAGAGGGCCAGATAGAGAGGCCGTGAAGATAGGTACCAAATCTCTGGTCGACCTAGCCGGGTTCATGTCCAGTATCCCTTCCGAAGATGATTGGGAGGAGGTTGAGGGATATAGCATGGCGGCTGCCTTGAAGAGGGTGACTGGGCAATGGGGGCAGGTAATTTCTGAATTTCCAAGTTCTTAGTCCCGGATTATGCCTCCCAATTCATTCTGTACTTAGCTTATTTTTTGTCTCTTCTCAGCTCGGGAGTGCCATATCTATCTGCTCGGATGTCACTTTCACGAAGATCCGGGAGGCCAACAACCGAACCAATGTTGAGAAGATACGTGCTGATAGTTTACAGGGAGAGCTGGAGGAGGCCCGAGAGAGCTTTCGGACTGTTGAATCCGGGTTAAATGAGAAGTTGAAGGATGCAGAGGACCAGGCTGAGGGGCTTGCCAAGGAGGTCGAGAGGCTGAATGCTGAACTTGCTACAAAGGAAAACTTGAACAAGGAAGCCATAATCGCCGAATTCAAGGCCAGTGATATGTATGACTTCGAGCTTGCCCAAGCCGGGGTGCCTGAGGTCCGCAGATCCTGGGTCGTTGCCGAACGTCACATCAAGACCGACCCATTGACATCCTGGGAGAGCTTCATCCAGGAGTTTCTGGCTGCGAAGGCTGTAGTTGAGCAGGGTCAGGGGGAACCGGAACTCTATGACGGCCCCACCCCCAGCTTCCTTTAGAATTGGTGCAGCTTTGTTAAGCTTCTCGGACCCAGCCCTGTAATTTTTCTTTTTCTAGGATTTGTGATTTTCGTACTTAAACTTGGGTTATTTGTGATGTTTGAATTTGTTCCGGATTGATGGCAATCCAGATTCTGCTTTTAATTTTTACTTCCGTTATAGAAAATATTTGCTTTTCTTCCCTCTATAGTTTTTGTTTTTATGAGGAGTTCGGATCCTGGCTCTATTGCGCAAATGATCCTGATCCGGGTTGTGGCTAAGGCCCCCAATCCGGATTGGGTTTATAGCCGGGTTGTTCCGGGTATGAAGCGTTATCCGGGTTGAGTTTGCTTTTCCTATAGTATATCAATCCGGATTCGAATGCTTATACGGGTTGATTTTTGCTTTTGGATTTGGTTTTAATCCAGGTATGATACCTACCTGGATTGATGTTTGCTTACTTGCTTTATGTACTTAGAAAATAATGAGTACATAATGGTTATTTTCAACCCGGATTCGAATGCTTATCCGGATTGATTTTTGCTTTTAAATTTGCTTCCAATCCGGGTATGATACCAACCCGGGTTGATGTTTGCTTATTTGCTTTATGTACTTAGAAAATAATCTGAGTACATAATGGTTATTTTCAACTCAGATTCGAATGCTTATCCGGGTTGATTTTTTGCTTTTGAATTTGCTTTCAATCCGGGTATGATACCATATCCGGATTGATTGATTGCTCTATTTACATAGAAATTTTCTAAGCAAATAGTGGTTGCTTTTGTTTTTTGCTTCGAACCCGGTTATAAGACTATATCCGGATTGATTTTTGCTTTGTTTACTAATAATTTAAAAGTAATAACTTTCTAAGAAAGGGAAATTCTTTTCATTGACTTAAAATTTTCTTCATACAAAATATAGGATCATAGATTGGTTGCTTTCCATAGGCTACAAGTTTTGGTTGCTTTTGGTTGCTTCTTCTACTGGTAAAATTTTCTGAGCCTGAGTCCATGCCATGTATTTGGTATCTCAGATTCATCCATGTTCATGAGCTTGTATGTTCCTGGCCTTAGAACTTCCTTGACTTTATATGGGCCCTCCCACCTTGGCAATAGCTTCCCAGTATTGGTGGGATTCGAAGCTTCCGCGTCTCGAAGGACCAAGTCTCTAACTTGAAAGTTTTTGACCCGGGACTTCTTGCTGAAGTGCTCTTTGGTTTTCTCCTTATACTTTTCTATTCTTGCCACCGCCTAGTCTCAGACTTCATCAATTAGCTCAATATTTATCCTGAGCCCCTCATCATTTGCTATTTCGTCAAAATTGATTGCTCGATGGGATGGGGATCCTACTTCAATTGGTAGCATAGCTTCAGTTCCATAAGCCAGTTTGAAGGGGGTTTCTCCTGTGCTTGTTCGGGGGCTTGTTCTGTATGCCCAGAGTACATTAGGTAATTCTTCTGGCCATTTGGTTTTGCTTTCCCCGAGCCTCTTCTCTATCCCCCTGAGAAGTATTCGATTGGTTACTTCAACTTGCCCATTCCCTTGAGGGTAGGCTACAGATGATTTCTTGTGCCGGATATCCCATTCTTGAAGTTAGGATTCAAATTCTGAACCAACGAACTGTGGCCCGTTATTTGAGACCAGTACTCTCGGGATCCCGAACCTCATCAGGATGTTGTCCATGAATTTGATGCAATCTTGCTGGTTTATTATTCTCATGGCTTTTGCTTCTCCCCATTTTGTCATATATTCAATTGAGACTAGTAAGTACCTGAGGTCTCCTTTGGTCCTAGGGAAAGTTCTCATGATATCAATGCCCCATACAACGAATGAGATTGGTGACAAGACTCAGGAGGGTAAGACTGGGCTCATCCGGGTTACATTGCTGAAAAGCTAGCATTCCTTGCATTTTTTCACAAAGTCTATTGCATCTTGGTGAATAGTTGGCCAGTAGTATCGTTGTCTTATGATTTTGTGAGCTAGGGCCTTTGCTGATATATGATCCCCGCATATCCCTTCATGAACTTCCATCAGGCAATACTGTGCCTCCCCTGGGCCTATGCACTTTAAGATTGGGGAGGAGAAGGTCCGGCGATAGAGTATACCCTCTTTGATGAAGAATTTTACAGCTTTGGCTTTTAATCTTTGAGCCTTCCCTTTATCTTTCGGGAGCTCTCCTTTCTCCAAGTAGTTGATAAATGGAGTCATCCAGTTCGGGCTGTTGTCTATTTCCATGACCTCTTCAGGATTTATGCTTGGTTTCTGCAATTCTTTGAAGTAGACGGAACAATCCAGGTCTGATGAATTTTGAACAAGTTTAGATAGTGTATCAGCCTCTGAATTCTCCTCTCTGCAGATTTGAATGATTTGGGTTTTTGGTATCAAGGCGAGGTAGCTTTGGACCAGGGCCTGGTACTTGGCTAGAACTGGATCCTTGGCTATGTACTCGCCGTTTGTTTGCTTTACCACGATCTGGGAGTCGCTGTAGATTTTGAGATCCTGGATCCTGAGGGTTTTTTCTAGCTTCAACCCTGCAATCAAGGCCTCGTACTCTGCCTGGTTGTTTGTTTCTGAAAAGCCAAAGGAGATGGCTGTTTGAATTGTGAATCCTTTTGGGCTCCTTAGGATGAGCCCGGCTCCTGATCTTTCATTTGTTGAGGAACCATCAACTTTGAGAGCCCAGGCTCCTATGTCTTGATCGATGTTTCTCTCAGGGTCAATGCTTATGGGCGCATGCTCTTCTTCCCATGCTCTTCTTCCGGGAAATTGCATTCTATGATGAAATCAGCTAGAGCTTGGGCTTTGATTGCTGTTCATGGAATGAAACTCAAGTTAAACTGACTCAGCTCCACTGCCCAATTTACCAATCTTCCTGAGATATCTGGCTTGTGTATTATCTTCCTTAAGGGTTGGTTAGTTACCACCCGTATCTCCCTTCCCTGGAAGTAGTGTTTGAGTTTCCTGGATGCTGTGACCAAGGAAAAAGCAAACTTTTCTAGCCTTGGGTATCGGGTCTCCGCATCTTTTAGCACTTGGCTCACATAATAAACTGGTTGTTGTTTGCCATTCTCTTCCCTGATCAAGGATGCTCCAACTTCCAGGGCCCCTGCTGATAGGTAAAGGGATAGGGGCTCCCCAGGTTGGGCTTTGATTAATACAGGGGGTTGAGAGAGGTACCTTTTGATTTCTTCAAATGCACTTTGGCATTCTGGGCTTCAATTGACTTCTCTCTTGTTGGTTGCTCCTTTTAACAGGTCAAAGAAGGGTAGGCATCTCTCGGCTAACTTTGAGATGAATCTTCTGAGTGCAGCTAGTGACCCTGCTAGCTTCTGCACATCTTTTTGTGTTCTTGGAGGTTTCATTTCCTGGATTGCCTTTATCTTTTCTGGGTTGGCTTCAATTCCCCGGTTGCTTATCATGAATCCAAGAAAATTTCCTGCCCCTACTCCGAATTTGCACTTTTCTGGGTTGAACCTGAGTGAGTATTTTCTCAAGTTATCGAAGCATTCTCTCAGGTCTCCTATGTGGCCGGGTATGCTTGTGGACTTTGTAATCATGTCGTCGACATATGATTCCAGGTTCCTTCCAATCTGGTCTTTGAAGATTTTATTCATTGCTCTTTGATAGGTTGTTCCCGCATTATTCAATCTGAAAGGCAGCATCACATAGGCATAGACCGCCCTGTGGGTGATGAAGGCTGTCTTTAGGATATCCTTGGGATTCATCTTGATCTGGTTGTACCCCGAGTAAGCGTCCATGAAACTTAGCATTACGTGCCCGGATGTTGCGTCGATCAATTGATCAATATAGGCAAGGGATAGGGGTCTTTGGGGCATACACTGTTCAAGTCTGTGTAGTCGATACACATTCTCCATTTCCCGTTTGCTTTTTTCACCATCACAATATTTGCCAGCCATTCTGGGTATTTGACTTCGCATATTATTCCAGCTTTGAGTAGTTTCTCAATTTCCTCATCTATTGCTTTCTGCCTCTCTGGGGCAAAATTTCTTCTCTTTTGCCTTACTGGCTTCTTCTCTGGGTTGACGTCCAAGCTGTGCATTGCTATGGATTCATCCAACCCGGGCATGTCTCTTGGGGTCCAAGCAAATATATCAGAGTACCCTTGGAGTAGTGATACCAGGTCTTTTCTGAAATTTGCCTCGAGTCTGGACCCTATCTTTATCCTCTTGGAAGGATCGCTTGCATTGATCAGAATTGTTTCCGTTTCTACAATGGCCTCTATCTTGAATTGATCCATGTTTGATACCAACTGCTGGATCCAGACCTCTGTATTCTTCTTCATATAGACTTGACCCTGGGCTGTCATCTCTTTTTGGTTGCTTTCCCCTACTTCAATTGTTTCAGGGTTGGTTGCTTGCACAGTAGGGTTGGCCTGGCCAAGGCCTAGGCTCAATTCAACCTCTTCTGTGACTTGGTTGCTTTTTTGGTCTTCTGAGCTTGGTTTGGTTGCTTTTGTATCTGAGAGGGACTCTATGATCTTAACTTCTTTTCTCGCATCATCCCTTGAGTGGGGGCGATGTTTCTTAATACTTTGTTATTTCCGAAGTACCACTGCCTTTCTCTTGTTGTCGTGATGAGTTTCAGCCATTACCAGAGCCAGGCTATAACATCTTTCAGCTACCTCATAGTCTTCCTTGATTTCTCCTACCCCGGTTGGTGTTGGGAATTTGATTTTCAGGTGTGATATGGAGGTGATTGCTTGGATCCTGGTCAGGGTTGACCCAAATATTACTGGAAAGTATAAGGTTCCCTGGATCGGGACCAAGTTGTTCCCGAACCCATACAGAGTGTCCTCTTGGCATTCATTGGAGCGTACGCTCCCAAGCTTCATCCGGTCTACAATATGCTTGAAAAGTATATTTACTGAAGATCCATTATCTATCAGCATCCTTCTTACTTTATTATAGAAAATATCAAGTGTTACCACCAAGGCTTCGTTGTGATTCGGGTTAACCCCTTCATAATCCTTGCTGCTGAACGAGATCATCATCTCCGGGTAGGATTGGACGGAGAACACTTCGTCTCCTGAACCCGGGCTCCTAGGGGGAGAGTGCAACCCTCCTAGGACCACATTTACTACATTCTTACCTTTCCTTTGCCTTTCTTCTCTCTGATTTGTCTCCCGGGAGATGTACTGATTCAGGTTTCCTTTCTTAACTTGATCTTCAATGAAGTATTTGAGAGAGAGACAATTTTCAGTTTTGTGCCCATGGGTTTCATGATAGTCGCAATGCCTGTTGTAAGGCCTGCTTTCCGGGGGAGTCTGCATTGGCTTTGGAGGATAATAGAATGGCTTTCCCTTGATCTCCTTCAGTATTTCTTCTCGGGTCCTGTTTAGTGGCGTCCATTCTGGCTCTTGCCTAGGCTCTCTTGCTTGCCTAGGTGGACCGTGATCGCTTTTGGATTCTGTCTTAGGACCCAGTCTTTGAAATATTGGAGTGTTTTGTACAACATTTGTCTGCTGGCTTTGGTTGCTTTGTTTGAACTTCTTCTCCTGATGGTAACCCCCTTTCGGTCGGTCATCAGAAGTTTTGTTCCTGGTCCCTCCATTTCGAGTCATTCTCATCGCCTGGAGAACGTCTGTTTCTTTTATGAACCGGGCTGCCATAGAGTAGGCAGCAGCCAGGCTTTGTGGCTCTTTGTTTATCAACTCTATAATATACCTCTCATTGTGCTCTGGATCCAAGTTTTTTCAAAATATGCTTAGAGCCTCCCTCTCATCAAGGTTCGAGACTTTATTGATGGCTTCCTGGAATCTCCGCATATAAGCTAAGAGTGCTTCATTATCATATTGGCGGATTGTTTCCAGGTGACACATGTGCATTTCATGTGTCTTATTGGCTCTGAATCTTCTAAGAAAGGCTCCTCTGAATTCTTTCCAGGAGTGAATGCTTCTTGATGGGATTATGCTGAACCATCTTTGAGCCCCCCTTTGAGGGTCGAGGCGAAGAATCTGGATTTGGTTAGGTCGTTGTAGTAATATATCTGAGCTATCTGTTCGAAGTAGTTGAGGTGCTCTTCCGGATCCCCCAATCCATCGAAAGAGTCAAAGTTGTAATGCTTGAGATTTTTCTGTCTGGGGATGGCTTCTAGGGAGTGACTGAAGGGCGTGAGGGTCTCCCTAACTTCCAACCCGGAATCTTTTTCCATTTTTCTCTGGAGCTCATAAATCATATCTTTTAGGTCCTTCTGCCCCTCCTCTTCATCGTCAGAAATCAGCTCGGGGTAAGGGTCCCTCCGAGTTCTTTTGACTTTTGTTTTAGCCAAGAGCCTCTCCTCTTCCAACTGCATTCTTTTCTGAATTTTTTGTCAAGCTTTGCCTCTTCTTCTCTTCTTATCTGTTCCCTCATTTCTTCCAACTTTTTCTTTCTGGTTGCTTCTGTTTCCTTCTTACTAGGCTCTTTTTGATTTTTTTTTTGCATTAGTTCCGATTCGGTCGAAGATAGATCTCCTAGATTACTGAGATTCCCCAGATTCTTCTTGCTCCTCATCTTGGTCATATTCTATCTGAGCCTGAGCTTGTTCATCTCTGTAGAGTCTGATTGCTTCAGCCAGTTCATGGCTTGTTAAGTTGGCCATATGCTCCTCTGCGACTGGAACATTGGTGTACTTATACTGATTGAGCTCTATGACATTTCTGGCATCCCGGGGTGTTATCAGTCTTTCCAAGACCGAGGTGTGTTGTGTCAATGGTTGCTCCTGGAGGGTCTCTCGATCTCCCCCAGATTCATGGCCGGGAGACTGGTCCTGGTCCTGGACCTGGGTACTGGCTGAGGGCCTACCAACTGTACTTTTTCCTGGTCTTGCCATTACCACAATTGTACGAACAACTGACCAAGATTTTAGGCTAAAAATGTGGATCTAAGGTTGCTTTTTTGTAGATTACAAAAAATTTCCAGAATAACAGCAAACAAACTTTCTGGGCTTTGCTAACAATAATACTAAACAAGAACAGCAGGCTCTAGAACACAAAGAAAATATGTAAGGTAAAGCAGTTCTGGGTTTTAAATCTATCAAGATTATCAAACCCCAGTCTCCAAGACTATCAAACCCTAAACAACCAAAATTAACAAACAAGAGCGGGCTCACACAAACGTGGCCTAAAGTAACGAGCTCACACAAACGTGGCTAAAATGAACATTCATATTCAAGAAAGGGTATGGTTGCCTTTGTTCTTACAGGTTTAGGATGTGGACTCTCTTGAGAGTTTGCTGATGAAGGTGAATCCAGGGGCACCGAGGCCCAAGGATGGAGACCCCTCCTTCTAGCGCCAATGATAACTCCGGTGATCGGCCGGCTCCGTCCGATGCCGTCCCTGGACCTTCTGGGTATAAAGGAGGTGTAGCTGCTGGTTGGGCGCCTGCAAAACAACACCGGAAGGGGGGTTTGGCTCCCATGGCGCCTCCGGTGTAAGAATAAGAACAGGGTTTTGGAGAAGATGAAGATGTATGTGTGTGAATAGAGAGGCTGCTGTGTCTGTGTAGGGATATGAGAGAGTGAGTATGTAAGAGTGTGAATATTTTCCTAACCCCTAAACCCTTCAGCCTTGGGGGTATTTATAGCCCAAAGGTAGGGTTTAGGGGTTGTTACCTCTAAATCAGGGCCGTTGGATCTTGGGAGCAGAGGACGCCTGGCTTGGGTGGATTGCTCACACGTGTCCAGGGAAGGACCACCTCCAGGATGTCCTAACGGCCTTCTGACACGCGTCGTGCTTGTCTGGTGTGCTGGTTGTTGATAGCTGTCACCGTCACGTGCCCACGTACCCTTCCTTGGCGGGTTGTGGGATGTGCATGTGTTTGCTGGGACCCCCCTCATGGTGGTCTTGGCCCTGATCCGGATCCAGGTAGGCAGATGATCCGGGTCCCGGGTTGGATCCGGATCCGGGTCATGAGATGAACTGGGCCTGATCCCTGTACTTGATTGTTCTGGGAGAGGGGGGTCTTGGTCCATCAGTCGAGTCTGGTATCCTTTAGATCCATGTTGAATCATAACCGGGTCTCTTATACCCTATCAAATGTCATAATCAATGATGGTGGTACTTAATGGCGGGACACGGCCATCTCTAGATGCGGGAGCTCGAGTTAAATTAATAATATGTACGGATATATGAATTTGAAACTGGAGTCAAATACACTATATATGTCAAAATGGTAAAACAAGTGACTTAAGTATAAAATATAGTAAATGTATATGATCAGAATATGGTCTACAGATCTTAGGTTAAATTCGGTGGTGTGATGATACCTTAAACTTGTACAAGAAACTTCTCCCATCTGCAGTACTGATGATTTGGCGTGGTGCATTCAATTAACAGCTTAATCACCTTTAAACCCTTTATTTCTTCTGAGACATGATGCTTGAATGATTATATAACTTAATAACTCCTATAAGATTGCATAAATGCCATGATTAGCTCCTCATTCATAAATCCATGGCTTCATTATTAGCGTATATTTGGATATAGATGATCACATGCATGTAGAAATTAAAGTAACAATAAAAAAAAAAGCAATAACTAGATTTATGATATGCATACAATACTAATTAATCATTCAATATAATCATGGGATACATAAATTATTGATTTAGTTATAATTAACGTGAGAATGGGTACAAACCGACTGACTAACGTGTATAAAAGTGCCTTTCTTTCTAATCATACCCCAAGGCCAAGTTAATTATGTTTAGGGTAATATGTTAATTATAATTAATTTCAGACGTTGTATTCGTAACTGCATGTGTGAATACAATACAATAGAAGCTATCGTTAAAATATATTTCATAAATTATATAATAGCCAATTTCATAATAGTTTTTGTTCGTGAAGTTGTTACTCTCTCCTTACCAAGAAGCCACTCTAATTAACAAATCGGTGACGTCCGTAAACAAGTAATCAAGTCTTAAAAGTATCTTCTTCCCTGCTAAGATAATGTCAAGTTAGTAATTATGGGTTAAAAGTAACAGTATTGTTATTAACAAGCTAGTTATATCCTTTAAGTCTTTAACAGAACCTACAATGAACACATCTGTAGCTCGTAGGAAAGGGGGATAATTTGCAACTGCTTAGAGGATTGAGCCTGGATTAATCATCATATGTTTATCTTAAACTTTTTTAAACCGCAAACCAAAAAGAGTTAGATTAAGAAGATGCATGATCACTCTGCTAATCCATCATTAAAGCTGTATGCACTCCCTCGGGTTTTAAAAATGAATTATCTGTTCTGAAGCCCAGAAGCATGCAGGTGATAGCGAGGCATGAAACCGACACAAGGACATAAAAATTAAGAAAGGAAATATAGATCCTAAAATTTAATATTAAATATTAGTTTTTATGCATTCACAATATATTCTTGATTTAGTAACAGAAAAAAGTACCCATCTAAAAATTTTAAACGTCAGATTGTTAATTTACTTTTATTAATTACAGTAAAACATACTCAAACTCATTTAGCAAAAAAAAAACATACTCAAACTCAAGAAATTACTCTTTAATTAATTAAATAATAAGATTAATTATTAATTTAAATATAACCCTAAGTTGAAGATAATATAAGCTGGAATCTAGAATTAACAAGATGTATCATAAGGTGGGAAAAGAAAGAAAAACGAATATGGGTGGTGGGTGATTCCCCCCTTGTGAAAAAAACATAAATTAAGAAAGCAAAGCTTTATATTAATATTAATATTACATAAAATCACTCCTCACATGCAACGTGAATAAAAAATTGAACAAAGTATGAGAAAACGACACTACTATCCTCCCCTCTACTTATGTCAACTCCTCACTATATATATGCATTGCTCCACAACCAACTAGCCAAGCATATCCTTCCCTCACTTCATTACAAACAAACAATTACTAATTCATTTTCTTATCATCGCCGCCATGAACAAATCGCCTTCTTCCTCGTCGAAAAGTGGTGGTAAAAAAAGCACTGCCAAGCAAGACACAAGCAACTCAAATGGAGTAAGGTTTTTAGGGGTGAGAAGACGTCCATGGGGTAGATATGCAGCTGAAATTAGAGACCCTTCCACGAAAGAGAGGCATTGGCTAGGTACTTTCGACACTGCTGAGGAAGCAGCTCTAGCCTATGACAGAGCAGCTCGTTCCATGCGTGGTGCTCGTGCCAGGACCAACTTTGTTTACTCTGATATGCCACCAGGCTCCTCTGTCACTTCTATTCTTTCTCCTGATGATCAGAACCATAATAACACCATCAACAATATTTTACTCCAACATAACTTCTCGTCCAGTCAGTACACACCACCCCAACCAACTCCCCCGCCGCGGTCCAACCCCGAAGCATCACACTTTCTTACGGGTCAAGATTTTGCTAATCTTGAGTCCAACACTTTATATCAGGTACCATCACATTATCATGCTGATAATGTGATGAATAATGGCACTTTTGGTGGGGCCTCTGTATCTCAGTATAGTGACGGAACTGGAATAGAGCTTCCTCCTTTGCCTTCTAATGATTTTTTGGATTCCATCAACATGAATTCAAGCTATAATGAATTCGATCACAATGATTGGAACCAGTCAACGAATTATATGGCATTGCCGGATTGTAACAACACTTCAACAACATCAAGTGGATACGATTCAATGGGAAGCCAATCTTACCTCGAATTCGACTCGAGTAATTTTGTTCATAGCCCCCTATTCGGACAAATGCCACCAGTTTCAAACGGGGATCCTTTTGAAGCTCTTGAATTGGGTTCTTCCTCATTTTTCTACTAAAATAGTGGGCGCGTTATGATTAATTCCTTTCACATTCAGTGCACCAAGATTCCCGTACCAGCGACGGCCTCCGATGATATTGACTTGATATATGTCCGGTGTGATTATTTTTACTCCTTTCCAAGTTGTCTTCTATAAAATTACTAATGGTAGAGTATATATACGTGTGCTTTTGTTTGTATGCGGAGTGTGAGTGATTGGTTTTTGAACTTAGTCCTGTAGTTGCCCCTGTCATGTAGGGGAACTTTTGAGAGACTATTCATTTTAGATATGGTATATATATATATATATATATATATATATATATATATATTAATGTGTACTTACTGATGTAATCATGTAATGCGATTTGAGGTTGCCCGTTAATGTTTAATGATGCTTGCAGCATGTACCGTTACTTCTTGTTGCGTCTGCTTATGTATGAGTGGGCTCGATACTTGAGTAAAATTTATCCATTTACACTGGGCTGCTGGGAAGAGAAAAAAAAATAATTAACGTAGGTAGCCCAGTATGTCAAATTGTCAATACTAGACACTTATGTTACTTTATAGTAGACATGTTGCGGCCCGTTACTGATCTCTTTTAAAGTAATATTTTTCTGGTTTACTTTATATTTTTTCTTTTTTGTTAAAATAAAATTTGTTTCTCCAAACAACGTCAAAGGGCATTTCTCGAGAAGAAAACAGGAGAGGCTAAAAGTCCCCTAGGCAATAAGAACTAGCTAGTTAGGTGCAAAATAAACTATTAACTAGAAATTTAGCTCAGTACAATGTTAACATAAAAGATGGGTCATTTACAACTTATTTTGAAAACCAAAGTACCGGAAGTAAGCCTTTCTCTCACCATACCAAGCATCGAGCATCTAATTTTTTGAGACCCACATAAGCATTAGGTGCTCCTCCCCGTAGAACTTTGTACACTTTGATTGTATATTCTGTTGGAAATAATACTAACTATTACATCAACATAAAAGCAATGATATATAGAATTTAACAAGGCAGGACTAAGATAACAGTTAACAAAGCAAAACATGTGGGTAAACAGCATGCAAGTCAGAAACTGTAGGAACAAAGAAAAATAAGAGTGCGTACCAGTAACCATAACTTTAACACTTAAAGAAAGAACAGAAAGCAGTGATGTGCAACTAGTACAATGCAGAAAGTAACGGAACAGCTGAGTCGCCAAGTCTTTCTCGAAACTCTAACTGCTTTTGAAGAGATAGTTGCCCCCACCTGGCTGTGCTGGGATGCTATACAACAACTCCTCCAAGATAAAACAGCTCACAACTTTGAGTTGACAGTACCTCGAAAGCTCAACTTCGACTGGAACCTCACTTGGCCGGAAAACCACTATTTGAATATGGGAGAGCAGAGAGTATAGAGAGGAGAAGAATGTAGGGTGTGGTATAAAAAATTCGGAACCTTAGTCCTCTATTTATAGTAGAGACTAAGTGTAACTGGCCATCCCATTTAATATCAGAATTAAACTGTACAATTAATACATAAATCAAAACTGATAATTTGAATTTAAAATAAAATTATAACAGTTTATTCATTAATCCCTCACATTATTTCAGATTTAATTTTTTTAATTTGAATATAATCAGTTACAGAGTTATTTGTCAAATGTCCAGGTTCCATGAATTTGACTAAGCCCACTTACAAAGTGACTCAGCCCAATTCAGAAACCGAACCCATCCCAACATAACCCAGCCCAAACTGATAAATAAATTCTAATTAAAATATTAAATCACACAAATAAATAAAATCCTCGCCCAGGTCGCCTTGCGTACGCGAGACGCCGAGACATTCGCCCAAATCACCCTTCGACCCGACCCGTCCCGATCCGGTGCGTGGCGTGGCGGGGCGGCGGCGAGCGCGCGTGTGTATGAGCGTGTGAAGCACACAAGAATACAATGCACCATCACACACCTTAGTAGTTGTACACTACCCATGTGTGTGATACTATATAAAGCCAATACCCCCCTCTATTTATTTTCAATGTGGGACAAAACACATTCTCTTTTTTCAAACTCTTTCAAGCCACTAAGTTTAACTCTAATTCTCTATGGATTTCATTAAGAAAAATTCTTAAAACCATACATGAAAGTTCAAGTTCACATATCATGGAACAACTTCCAAATATTAGATTTTAGGATTATCATCAAGAACATAATAAAACTATAATCTAAACATCCAATTTTTTCTAACAATCCCCCACAAATCCATACAGAAATGCGATCAGGTTTTTTCATCGTGACTTATTTTTCAGAACCCTCCTAAGTCCTCTACTTCAATGGCTACCGGATTCAGATGGAATGTTTCACCTTCAATCTTAATTTGTTTAGCATAACCATGTTTCATAGATGACGACAAGTCAACGGCTATGGTGCCAATCTACGGCTTTGAGACATTAATGGTCTTGTCTCGATCCTGTTCATCGAATGCTTCAAGGAATAACCCTTTCCTCTAATTGCGACCACACAATTACATTCACTTAGTTGGGCATCTCCAGAGATATACTGCCTCTATCTCGTCAAATGACTTGATCCCATTCATATTTTTAACACTCTTACTTTTCTAGCAGTGTCAGTACCTTTTAGGTTTACAGGGGATAGACTCGGATACAACAGTATCATCTATATAGCAAAGGTACTACCAATTCATCCTTACAGCTTGTTATTACCACATTGAATACACGTCGAGGGATATCCTCTCATGTGTATTTTTTTCCCACTGTTGATGAATTATTATGGGTTGACAATCCCATCCCCAACCTTGACTTGAGGACCACTGCAGGTCCAGTACTTTAGTCAAATGATCAGCTTTATTATTCTGAGTTCCTATGAACTCTATAGCTATAATCCTATCAGTCACTAAACCCCTTATAGACTTGAGTCTAACTTGGATGTGTCTTTTTATTTTTGCATTATGCTTTTTACTGCTAATCTTGTCGATAGTTGTTCGACTATCACAATGAATAGCAATAGCAGGAAGTGGTCTGCTTACTATAGGTATCGCAGACATAAGTCCGTGTAACCATTCAGCTTCCAGTCACTCCATTGGAACCAGACTTCTTAGCTATCCAACTTGCATCACCGTACCCTTCAAGTACAACAGGAAATCTCATGTAGTGTAAACTAAGGAACATTGTGCCTTTTAGATATCTATGTACTCTATCAAGAGCATCCCAATGAGTTCTGTTTGGACAGCTTGTATATCTAGCCAACTTAGACACAGAATATGAAATATCTGGTCTAGTAAAAAGATACTGCAAACTACCAATAATTTGAGAATACCTTAACTGGGATACATGCACTCCTGAAATATTCTTGACAAGGGCAACTTTAGAGTCATAAGGTGTACTAGCGATTCTACACTGTGAATAACCATATTTCTCAAGTATAGATTTCTCTATATAATGAGATTGAGTCAAGGTTATTTCCTCAGCTGACTGAATCAGTTTGATTCCAAGAATCACACTAGCCTCACCCATATCCTTCATTTCAAAGTGCCTTTTCAAGAATTCTTTTATCTCGTTAATAATCTCCTAAGTTCCATATAAATCTCTGTTTCAAGTTCATCATGAAGAAAAGCGGTCTTTGCATCCATCTAATGGATGATAAGACCATGGATGGAAGCCAATGCTATAAGCATTCGGCTTGTTACCATCCTAGCAACCGGAGAGTATGTATCAAAGTAATCAATTCCTTCCCCTCTTCTTAAAACCTTTAGCTACCAGTCTAGCTTTGTACTTATCAATTGAGCCGTCAGGGTTCAACTTCCTCTTAAAGACCCATTTGCACCCAATAGTAGAACACCCAGGAGGAAGATCAACCAACTTCCATGTTCCATTAGAAAAAATAGAGTCAATTTCACTCTTTACAGCACCCTTCCAATGCTAGACTTCGAAGAATCCATAGCTTGTCGGAAAGTTAAAGGTTCGTCGTCGATATTGTAAGTGATAAAATCACCTCCAAAGTCCTTAACTACCTTTGCACGCTTACTTCTCTTTGGTTCCTCTACTTTCTTAGGAATAGAGCTACTACTAGGTTCCGCCCCCACATTTGTCATCTTTTCCACATGATCAGGAATAGAACTCGATGTGTGAGTAGGATCTTCCTCAGAAGTTCTTTCAGGTATTCCAGTGTTCATATGGTAGACATCCTCAAAGAATGTAGCATCACAAAATTCAACTATCGTGTTTGCCACTATGCCATCTATGTCAGATTTTAATACTAAAAATCTCATAGCTGTAGTGGTTTCAAGATAGCCCAGAAAGATACAGTTAACTGTTTTCGGACCTAGTTTCTTTCTCTTGTGTTCAGGAACAAGTACCTTAGCAAGGCACCCCCACACACGAAGATACTTAAGACTAGTCATCCTGCCTTTCCATAACTCCAAGGGTGTCTTATCCATGTGTTTTAGAGGGACTCTATTCAAAATATGGCACGCCGTATTTAGAGCCTCTCCCCACATGTATTTAGGCAACCTAGAGTTAATCAACATACTATTAATCATATCTTTAAATGTTCAGTTCTTTCGCTCAGCAACCCCATTAGACTCAGGTGTATGGTGGAGTAACTTCATGAACTATACCATTGTTTGCACAAAATTCATTAAATGCATTACTCGTATACTCACCACCTCTATCAGATCTCAATCGTTTAAGTAACTTACTAGTTTATTTTTCTACTTTAGTTTTATATATAATGAGTTTACTAAGTGTTTCATCCTTATGTCTAAGTAAATAAACATAAAAATATCTACTACTATCATCTATAAAAGTAAGAAGTATCTAAACTGGTTCCTGGTCAACACACCACCAAATTCACAAATATCAGTGTGTACTAAATCTAACAAGTCTGAATCCTTAACAATGTTATGAAAAGGTTTCCTTATTTATTTAGCAGACACACATACTTGACATTTAGAATTCTTTTCTATGGTATATTTTGGAATCAACTCTAAATTCATCATATTCTTAAGAGCATCAAAATTTAAGTGACCTAGTCTAGCATGCCATATATCCGAGGATTCAACACAGTTAACAGAAGGAATAATATTATTATTCAAAATCCCCAAAACGGGTTCAACATTAATAACAAATAAACCATTTGACAAGTAACCCTTGCCAAAAAATATACCAGTATGAATAAGAACTACTTTATTACAATTGAAAGAAATTTCAAAACCACTAGAAACTAAATAGTTTCCACTTATTATATTTCTACGCATGTCGGGAACATGATGCACTCTAGTCAGAGATAGTATACGTCCTGAAGGGAACTTCAGATCCTCGTTTCCTATTCCAAGTACTTGAGCGGCACTAGCATTCCCCATCTTCACAGTCAAGCTATGACTCTGTTGATAAGATATAAATAAACTAATATCAGCACAACTATGCACATTAGCTCCAGTATCTATCAACCATTCATTTGACAGATAGGTAGAAAATATTAAAGAGTTGTAGGATACATACTGGTCATCGTTGGTTTCAGAAGCCGTAGCCTCACCAACAACCATGTTCACTACGGGCCCACTTGCGGTTCCAAGCACATCATTCGCTTGCGCTACCACCTCGGTTTTCTTCACTTTCTTCGTAGAGCGGTCCTTACTGCTAATGCCCAACCTGCCCACAAGACCAACATGGTTTGTTTACCTTAGGTTTCTTGGCCTTGTCCTTGTCACTCCTAGGTTTATTACTATTAACTTTCTTAACAACAGCCTATTTTTTCTGTCCTACAGTTGCTACGTGTACCTTCGAGGTACCGTGCTCAGTTGGCATCACATGTCCCAGTTTGGACTTGTGTTGCTCTTGGACCGAGATATCCAGCATAAGGTTGGTCCAGGTGATCTCTCCTTTCTGTCTTTTCAGGGAGAGAGAGAACTCTTCCCAAGACTTCGGGAGCTTTTCAATCGTGCTCATAACCTTGAACTTCCCAGGGAGGTCCATTCCAGACTCCTTCAAAGCATGCACTATCATCTCGAACTTATGCACTTGCTCAGTCATGGACTTATTGTCCACCAGCTTGAACTCAAGGAACCTTGCCACAGAATACTTTTCCAGACCTTGTGAGTCAGTATTATGTGTTTGTTCCAGCTTCTCCCGTAAGAGTTTTGCAGAGTAGGCATCAGAAGAATAGACTTCAAACAGAGTGTTTGTTAGAGCAACTAAAATGGCCGCCCTAGCCACCCCATCCTTCTCAGCCCACTTCACAAAATCCTTAACCGTTTCAGCCTTCTCTTAATCTACAACCGGTTTCGCATATTCCACAACCAGCCACAAACCCTTTATAGTCAACCACAATTTCATCCTTTTCTGCCAGCGAGAAAAGCCGATGCCACCGTTGAATTTCTCTGGTAAACCAGTTAATTCAACGGCTTGTCGAAAACTAAAAGTGGTCCAATCTATGGCCCTAACAGTTGCACCAGAACTACTACCACTACCAACAGGAACCTCAATTTCGCTAACCATTATTACGCTAAATAATATATAACGTACTATCTCTTCAAGAATATTGGAAATAATACTAACTATTACAACAACATAGATGCAATTATATATTGAATTTAATAAGGCAGGGCCAAGATAACAGTTAACAAAGCAAAACATGTGGGTAAACAACATGCAAGTCAGAAACTGTAAGAACAAAGAAAAGCAAGAGTGCGTACCAGTAACCATAACTTTAACACTTAAAGAAAGAACATAAAGCAGTGATGTGCAACTGGTACAATGCAGAAAGTAACGAAACAGCTGAGTCGCCAGGCCTTGCTCGAAGCCCTGACTGCTTTTGAAGAGATAGTTACCCCCACCTGGCTGCGTTGGGATGCTATGCAACAACTTCTCCAGGATAAAACAGCTCAGAGCTTTGAGTTGACAACACCTCGAAAGCTCAACTTCGACTAGAACCTCACTTCGCCGGAAAACCACTATCTGAATATGTGAGAGCAGAGAGTATAGAGAGGAGAAGAATGTAGGGTGTGGTGTAAAAAACTCGGAACCTTAGTCCTCTATTTATAGTAGAGACTAAGTGTAACGGGCCGCCCCATTTAATATCAGAATTAAACTATACAATTAATACATAAATCAAAACTGATAATTTGAATTTAAAATAAAATTATAACAGTTTATTCATTAATCCCTCACATTATTTCAGATTCAATTTTTTTAATTTGAATATAATCAGTTACAGAGTTATTTGTCAAATGTCCAGGTTCAATGAATCTGACTAAGCCCACTTACAAAGTGACTCAACCCAATTAAGAAACCGAACCCAGCCCAACATAACCCAGCCCAAACTGATAAATAAATTCTAATTAAAATAAATCATACAAATAAATAAAATCCTCGCCCATGTCGCCTCGCGTACGCGAGACGCCGAGACATTCGCCCAAATCGCCCTTCGACCCGACCCGGTCCGCTGTGTGGCGTGGCGGGGTGGGGCGGCGGCGTGTGCGCGTGTGTGTGTGTGCGCGCGTGAAGCACACAAGAACACAATACACCATCACACACCTTAGTAGTTGTACACTACCCATGTGTGTGATACTATATAAAGCCAATACCCCCTTTATTTATTTTCAATGTGGGACAAAATACATTCTCTTTTTTCAAGCTCTTTCAAGCCACTAAGTTTAACTCTAATTCTCTATGGATTTCATTAAGAAAAATTCTTAAAATCATATATGAAAGTTTAAGTTCACATATCATGGAACAACTTCCAAACATTAGATTTTAGGATTATCATCAAGAACATTATAAAACTATGATCTAAACATCCAATTTTTTCTAACATATTCTTGATTATATAGATGGGCGAGATGTTATATCGGAAGCAAGAAAAAATATAGTAAATGTACAGAAATAAACACAAATAGGCAGAAAAGAATAGTTTTATTAATCTTGAGAATACAGATTACGGTATACGTTTATGTTATGTCGATGCGGATTACATAATACATGTTTAGGTTATGTCCCAGAGGGTTTATATAGTATTCTTTAGACGGTTACATAAAAGTCCAGAATAATAGGCCCAAAACAGCTAACACTCTAAAACCAGATTCAATGCATATTCTAACAAATCTCCGCTTTAAATTGAATCCTCTCATTAAAATAATTGTACCAGATGCACCATAATAATGCCAGATGTACCAGAAAAAAACTCTTCTGCCTCAGATATTGCCCTAGAAGGGGAATCAATAACTCTGAACATTTAGCAAGTTCAAACAATATTGAAACTTGATATGGTGAATATTTAGCAGTACCCACTTTGCTCACCTTGATTCTTTTCTCACTTCTCAGAAAATGATAACTTATATCTATGTGCTTAGTTCGCTCATGATCGATCTGATCATCGGCTAAATAGATTGCATTGAGACTGTCACAATACATTGTAGCATGATCATGATGTAGACCCAAATCACCGACCAGACCTTTCAACTAGATTTCTTCTTTTGCGGCTTCTGTCAATGCCATGTACTCTGTTTCTATAGTAGAAAAAGTCACCGTAGGTTGCAATGTAGCTTTTCAAGTGAGAATTGAACCACCCAAAGTGAAAGCCTAACCAGTCATAGATTATCTACTGTCAACATTTCCAGCATAATGAGAGTCTGAAAACCCTGTCACCAAACACTCTATATCACTTCCATAAATAAGACCAACATCAGACGTACCTTTTAAGTACCGAAACACCCTTTTCACATCTTGTCAATGCTCCTTGCCTGGATTACCCATAAACCTATTAACAACACTGACATATTGTGCAAGATTGGGACTAGTGCAGGCCATTGTATACAACAATATTCCTACTGCACTAGCATAGGAAACTCAAGAGATGTACTCTTTCTCCTCAACAGACTTAATACATGTAAATGTTTCTTTGTAAGTGGATGGCTCAGCAGAGTTAGGATCCACCTCTTCAACAACTTGTAGTGCATATGCCATCATATCTTCAAAAGCGTATTTCTTTGGAGGCACCCCATAATTAGCTCTCCTAGATCGATCAAGAGTCAAATTGTGCTAATTCACTACTGGTAATGATGAAACTGATGATTCTGATTCTGACAGTGGTTGTTGAACTTCCTGTAGTGGTTCACTCTCATCTTGAGTGACTCCCTGCTCCACCTATTTCTCAATACCACCACTTTTTGTATGAGGTCAACATTTTATCAGATTATAAGTTGTACTAACCGCTTCTGCCCTGAATCTTCTAGTTAGTCCAGTAATAAAGAACATGCACCTAGCTCTTTCCAGAAGTGTCTGATTCATACGTTCTGCTACACCATTTTGTTGTGGTGTATCCCAGACTATATGATACCTAAAAATCCCCTCATTCTTGTAGAATTCATTAAACTCAGATGAGCGAAATTCTGGGCCATTATCAGTTCACAGCCTCTTAACTCTTCTTTCATGTTTGATTCTACACCAACGCCTTTCACTGCTTGAAAATCTTAAAGGCTTCACTTTTATGCTTTATAATGAACATCTAAGTCATTCTTGAGAAATCATCAATCATTGACACAAAATTTCTGTGACCCCCTAAAGACTCCACCCAGGAAGGACCCCAACAATCAGGATGGATGTAATCAAGTGTGCTTTTTTATTTTAGTGTGTTTTATTAGGAAACTTGCTGCGATGTAGCTTTGCAAAAACAAAATGTTCACAAAACTCAAGATATGTGACCTTATGACCACAAAGAAGATCAGCTTTTTACAGAATTTGCACCCCTTTCACTTATATGACTGAGCCTCATGTGCCACAACCTGGTCATATTTTCCTTTTCAATCTCAGAGAACGCAATAGCAACAGAACCTGTTAACGTAGAACCTTGAACTAGATACAAGGTACCATATTTAACAAATTTCAGAATAACATCAGAACCCTTGCAGACATGTAGAACTCCACCCTTACCTTTAAAATTGAAACCCTTGTTGTCTAACAAACTCAGAGATATCAGATTATTCGTCATCAGTAGGACATGCCTAATATCATTCAATGTGCATAAATTACCATAATATATCCGAAGTTTAACCGAGCCTATTCCAACAGTCTCACTGATAAAACTATTAGCCATAAAAAAATTCAACCGTCAACTTGCTCATATATTGTGAACCACGCCCTGTACGGACATATATGGTAAGAAGTTCTAGAGTCTAGAATCCACACATCAGAGTGATGCGTGTGATTCACAGCAACTAGAGCAATATTTTTTTCAGAATTGTCACTAGCTACACTAGAAGTACCTGCAGTAGTACCCGCCAATTTATCCTGTTGATTGTTTTTCTTGGGACAGTCAAATTTTCAATGCCCCTTCTCTTTACAGTAATTGAAGACATCGTCAGATTTTGAACCTTTGGGAGCTAATTTCTTGAATTTATTTTTCCCTGACTCTCTTTTTCTTCTTGCTCTCTTTTTCTTTTCTCTTAGTGGCTAGGGTGTTTAATTAAAGTGTCTTACCATAAAAATCAGCCATAAAAGATATAATATGGAGAGTAGAAAAATAAATTATAACTCTTAACTAATTAGGAGTTATTATTAATTCAAAATTCATATTTGTATTATAATTAAGTCTCACTTAATTCTTTAACAACTGAATTTCAAAATTAATATTAGTAATAACAAATTTTCATTATTTATTTAATTAATTAAGTCATACTTATTTAATATTATAAATAATTTGAAATACTTTAATCTAATCTAAATCCAGTTTAAATTAAATAATTGTTCAAGTATTTTGTGTGTGTGACCCATTAGGTTATTATTACATTGGCAACGAATTTTTAAATCTAATTTAAAATCGTAAATAATGAGCGACATCTAGTAATAATACATAATTGCTACCCAAGTAATAATAATTAATTTGGTGATCGATTAAACCTTTTGTGAATAATGTACAATGTAATATAATCTCTTTAACCACTTATTCACTACTAGATACACCGCATATAAAATCGGTGCTTCAACAACAGTGAAAAACAGTCCCGATGTTAAAAATACTTTTTACATCAGTTTTTTAAGGCGATACTGAACTATTTTTTTGACATCGCTTTTAAAACTAGTCATTGTCTATTATAACTTTTTTTGAAAAATGCAAAATAGCGTGTATTACTTTTCTTCCCTTCATTCACAAATATTTTCCCCCTTAAATGAAGTTTTTATTTCCCCTTCACAAAATAACCTTTTCCCCTTTTATTACACAGATGAAACCCGACTCCCTTTTCTTACATCTCTCCTCTCCTCTCTCTTTCACCATCTCTCCATCTCTCTCTCAACTTTCTTTCATCTTTCTCTCATCATCTCCCTTCCTCTATGTCACTATATATTCTTACAAACCCTAATTTTCTTTGTTAATACAATCAAGTATAAACCCTAATTGAGCTAGAAAGGAGCACAAATTGAGCTTGAAATCCATCTCCCTTTCCTCACGCACCCATATACATCGACTTTCTCTATCAACATCTCCTCTCCTCTCCTCTCCTTATTTTCTTTCTTGCCTCTCTCTCTCTCACCATCTTCCTACCACATCGATGTCATTTATACCTCACAAATTAGTAGCATAAACCATAATTTTTTTTTGACGGAGCATAAACCATAATTAAGCACAAATAGATATTGAAATTGGTCATATTCAATTAAGTAGCTTAAAATCGATCCTTCAAAGTAGTTATTGGTTTGATTATGCTAAATTTCCTCACCATAATAGGCCGCAACTAACTTATGTTTATATTCACCTTAGATAAACTACTAACCCCGAATCCCCCAAATTTTATAATCTCCCCTCTTTTTTTTCAATTCAATCGCATCAAAACCCTAGAAAAACACACACTATGATAATGGAGCCTGATTAAGAACATGAAGTATCGATATGTCTAGGGTTGTTGATGAGGATGAGAGTTCATCTTAGGTTTGTTTCTTATATATTTCTTTACATTTTGTTTCTATGTAAGTATGTCGATTGTGTGATATGGAGTTAATATTTGTAATTGTTTTTATTAATTTAATAAGAGTTTAGGGATACGAAGAAGCGATTAAAAGAGATTAAACGAGAAGATAGCGCTCCTCGGGAGATGCAATCCAAAGCCGAGATAGATATGGGAGCTGTACTAGGTGCTTTAACCTTTGACACCTTTATATACCTAGTGAGTCTCTTTATATCTATGCTTCTTGCATGATTATGGATTCCTATTGTGATTGGACAAATTGTGAAATGTTTTATGTAATAGAGAAGTTAGAAGGAAAGTAAGTGATTTATATGGATTATATAAGGCCCCATTTATTGTCCTTTGATTTGCTTATTATTCAGCAGATTTATATATGTAACATATTCTGTTGATTCAGATAAGGCAATACTGATTTGATCTTCATATATTGATATGGATGGAAAATAAATCCTAAAGACACATTAAATGTCACATTGATTACACTTGGGCTTCTTATCTGAAGCCCAGTGCAGACCTGTCTGGCCTGAGCTCGTAGTAGACTCAGGACGGCCCATGTAAACAAGGCCCACCATTAGAGGTCATCAAGGTCCAGGAGCACAAGTTATTCATGGACTATGCCCAATACGGCTGGAAGAGAAGAGACATGAGTCTAAAACGGACTCAAAGTCCTACGCAGAAAGTTCTGGAGTTCCTTCCCTTCTAGGACTCCTAATTACCATCTAAGTTGGAGACTTATCCACCAAGTCTCCTAACACAAGTCTAACCCTAGACTCACCTCAATATAAAGGGCTCTACCACTCAACCTAGAACTACGTTTTTGGCTTGATTCTCTACTACACAGAGATACGTAGGCATCTTGCGAGGACCGATAGTCCCGAACGCGAGAGCAACCATTAAAGCTCGAAGCTCACAAACCCTAGAATTAATTACTAACACATTCTAGTTTTTGTTCCACAATATTTGGTGCCGTATGTGGGAAGATTACAACAACCATGGTGAACACACAGAGCAGAAACAATAGTGGAAGAAACACTCCTGTCCCATCGAGAACAATCACATCAGTGGTAGATGTGCCAGCGCACTCAACCTATGCCTCCACCTAAGGAGGAACCCTGGTAGGGGAAACCGAGGCTCAGCCACAAGGGACGAATCCCCCGCCTCCTCAAGGGATGAATCCCCAATTTCAGCAGCTACATGAATCCCCGTTGGGTATGAGTACTCGATGATCGTGACAACTTACCCCCTTACGGGATGCCTTTATATCCTGAGGTTAGAGGAAGTGGGAAATCTAGTAGGAGCGAGGCACAAGGGCAGACGCCCCAATACATACGTGGCTTGGCTCCCATCCTAAAGGATTGAGAGTTCTCTGGACCCTATTCTGATAACTCTGAATCATCGAATGATGAGCTTTCTCCAAGGAGGAGGTGCGCTGGTAAAGTGCCAATGCCTAATACCAATCAGCGGCCCAGGAGCACTCAAAGGACGATCCCCAAAGATGTTCAAAAGCGGATCAGAGCTCACGAAGCTGAGATCCAAAGGATGAAGCGCGACCTGGAGGCACACCTGCCCCCAAGACCTCCACCTGCTGCGAGGCAAAAAGATCTTTCTCCAATTATAGACCTGAATGGTCCAATACCAAGAAGGGCTATTTCCCCAAGGGCTAATACAAGTGATTTGATGCCCCTAGGAGATCTTGATGATCCAAACCCACCATTCAATGAAGAGATAATGAATGTCCATATCTCAAGGAAGTTCAAGATGCCCACCATCAAGTCATATGATGGTACTGGTGATCCTGCTAATCATGCCAGGACGTTCTCTAATGTCCTATTGCTATAGCCCGTGAATGACGCTACTAAGTGTCGGGCCTTTCCTCCCACCCTATCGGGTATGGCTCAAAGGTGGTACAGCCGCCTGCCCCCAAACTCTATGAGATCTTTCAAGGATTTGAGCTAAGCTTTTATCAAGAAATTTATAAGTGGCAGAGTACACGAGAAGATTTTGGTTTCTATCATAGGCATAGTCCAAGGAACAAAGGAGTCCCTAAGAGAGTATCTAAACTGATTCACAAAGGAGTCTTTGAAGGTCCCTGATCTTGACGATAAGGTAGCTATGATAGCCCTACAGCAAGGGACTGAGATGAGTTCTTTAAAACGTCCCTGGCCAAATGCCCTCCTGAAAGCATGTTACAGTTCTAGGATAGGGCTGGAAAGTACATCAAGGTGGAGGAAACTATGAAGAAGACATATGTGAGTAATGAACCCTCTAGGAACAAGAAGCAAAAGATGAATCAGGAGTACGATGCCAATGACAAGTATCTTCGAATTTGAAAAAGCTCCGACTCCTCCTCTTCTATGAAGAACCAGCTACCAAGGTTCACAGAATATACAAGGTTGAACACTCCAAGAAGGAAAATCCTTATAGAAATTGAGAAGGAAAAAGAGTTCAAATGGCCGAAGCCACTAAGGGGAGACCCCGAGAAAAGAGACAAGAGTCGAAACTACAGGTACCATAAAGATGTTGGTCATGTTACTAACGACTGTAGATAACTCAAGGATGAGATTGAGTATTTGACCCAAAGGGGGAAATTCAGACGTTTCACCAAGGGTAAAGAGGCTGGAGGCCAAAAAAGAGACAATGACTGAAAAGACGAAGATCGAAGGGGTAATGACATAGATCGCAACCCACATCCCCGAGGGCCAATAATCAACATGATCTCAGGAGGTCCTATAGCAGCTGGGTCTACAAGGAACTCTCGAAAAGCTTATACGAGAGAGGTGATGAGCATAGTTGGAGAACCATCTAAGCTCTCCAAGTTAGGTATGATGCTTGAATTTGGTGACCCAGACCTTGAAGGTTTGAAATTTCCTCAGGATGATCCTCTTGTTATCACTCCGGTAATCAAAAATTGTCCTGTTTTGAGGGTCCTAACGGATAATGGAGCTTCCGTGGATATTATTTTCCATGACACATTCATAAGGATGGGCTACAATGATTCTCAACTAACTCCATCCGATGCACCCATCACCGGGTTTAACCACGTGGAATGCAAAATTGATGGAGTAATACAACTTCCCGTAACTATCGGGGAAGATTCCAGGGAGGCCACACAGATGTTGAACTTTCAGGTTGTTAAGGCAGCCTCTACTTACAATGCCATCATGGGTACAACAGGGATCCATGTGTTTAAGGCTGTGCCCTCAACCTACCACATGGTACTGAAGTTCCCAACTAGGAACGATGTTGGAGAGGCGAGAGGAGATCAGAAAATGGCCCGTAATTGCTATGTTGCAATACTTAGGCCCGATGGAATCGAGGAGCAGGTCCTCCCCATAGAAGACATGGATGTCCATGAGAATGACGAACTTTGAGAAAAGCCAGCAGAGGACTTGGTCCCAATTCCCCTAGACCCCTTAGACCTGGAGCAGGTCATGTATATTGGGGCATCTCTGGAAAAGCCCTTGAAGGGCCAATTAATAACTTTCTTACAAGAGAACGGTCATGTGTTTGCTTGGATAACAGTTGATATGCCTGGGATTGACCCGAAACTTATAAATCATAGGTTGAATATTGACCCGACTCAAAAGGTTGTGAAGCAAAAGAAGATAACTTATGCCCCTGATAGGCTGGAAGCCATTAAATAGAAGGTCGAGAAGCTCTTAGAAGCTGGATTAATTGAGGAAGCACAATTCCCTGAGTGGTTGGCCAACCCCGTAATGGTTAAGAAGGCCAATGAGAAGTGGAGGATGTGCATCAACTTCACTAACTTGAATGATGCTTGTCCCAAGGATTGCTACCCCTCCCAAGGATTGATACCTTGATCGATTCCACCACTAGACATGAGATGCTAAGTTTTATGGATGGCTTCAGCGGTTACAATCAGATTAAAATGCATAAGGATGACACCTCCAAGGTATCTTTCATAACTGACTTTGGTGTGTTTCATTATCTTGTTATGGCTTTTGGACTTAGGAATGCAGGAGCTACCTACCAAAGGTTGGTAAATAAGATATTTGCCCATCTAATTGGGAAGACCATTGAGGTCTATGTTGATGACATGTTAGTCGAAATCCTGAGCAAGGACGATCATATTAGTCACCTTAGAGAGGCATTTGAAGTGTTGAGGCACCAAATGATGATATTGAATCCCGCCAAGTGTGCTTTTAATGTTGGGTCTGGAAAATTTTTGGGTTACATGGTCTCTAAGAGGGGAATAAAGGTCAACCCCGACAAGATCAAAGCCATCCTAGACATGGAGCCACCACGTTCCATCAAGGATGTCGAAAAGGTGACAGGAAGAATTGCAGCTCTAGGGAGGTTCATCTTCAAGTCTGGAGATAAATGGTTTCCCTTTTTCAGAAGCCTTAAGAAGGTGAAGAACTTCGAATGGACAGTTGAGAGCCAAGAGGCCTTTGAACAGCTAAAGAAGTAGATGACTGAAGCCCCGCTACTGGCTAAACCAAGTCTATAGGACAGTTTTTTTCTGTACCTAGCGGTATCTGAACAAGTCGTGAGTGCCGTCCTCGTAGAGGAAGAACAGAAACTCCAGAAGCCTGTATACTATGTAAGCAATGGCTCCATGAAGCACAGTTGAATTACTCCACCACAGAGAAGTTCACGCTTAATCTCATTACAACCCCGACGAAGTTGAGACCATACTTTCAGGCTCACAAGATCGAAGTCCTGACGGACCAACGCTTGAAAAACATTCTTCATAGCACGAAGGCCAGTGGAAGGATCATCAAGTGGGCAATTGAGTTACAAGAATTCGACAACAAGTACAAGCCTTGAACGGCCGTCAAGGCTCAGGCCTTAGCAGACTTCATGGTCGAATTCACCATTAACGACCAAGAAGTCGGGGGCAGGAGATAGTAACCCCAGAAGAAGGTGGAGAGAAAGAGAAGGGTAAAGAAATGACCCCGAAAGAGTACTGGGTTCTTCATTTCGACGGAGCATCCAAAATAAAATCTAGTGGTGCAGGCCTATTTTTGCAAAGCCCCGATGGGTTTATGATTGAGTATGCTTTGAAGTTGGACTTCCCAACTATGAACAACGAAGCGAAATATGAAGCAATGATAACTGGCTTAGGCTTGGCTCGAGACGTGAGAGCCAAAAACCTGAAGGTCTGTGGTGACTCAAGACTTGTGGTTGCTCAAGTTAATGGAGAGTTTAATGCCAAAGATGATACTATGCACAAGTACCTGAGATTCGTAAAGGATACTGACTCAGTTTGATGAATGGTACGCAGAACATGTTCCGAGAGAGGAGAACATTATAGAAGATGCCTTGTCCCAGTTTGCCTCATATGAAACTGAAAACTATCCGAGAAGTATCTACTTCTAGGTCCTGAAGACCCCTACTATTCATGTCATAAATCTAATAGCACCAGTTGTTGTGACAAGCTATTGGATAGACCCGATCAAAATCCACTGAGAGACTGGGTGGCTCCCCGACGATGCCTAGGAGGCACGCAAGCTGTCGGTGAGAGCATTGAGATATTCTTTGATTGAAGGCCTTCTATATAAAAGGTCTTTTGTTATCCCGTACCTGAAGTGCTTAAGATCTCTTGAAGTAGAGGAGGCGCTTAAAGAAGCCCATGAAGGGATTTGTGAGCAACACATGGGGGCAGGGCCCTCGCTCACAAGATAACTCGATTGGGATTCTACTGGCCAACTATGCTAGCCGATACAAAGGCTTATGTGAAGAAATGTGACAGGTGCCAGAGGCATGCTCCAATAGTGCGATAGCCCCCAGAGAGGCTTACATCTATCAGCACACCCATCCCTTTTGCAATGCGGGGAATGGATATACTTGGACCATTTCTTGTAGGATCGGGACAGAGGAAAAAGTTCATTGTGGTAGCTATAGACTACTTCAAAAAGTTGGTTGAGGCTAAAACACTAACAAAGATAACCACCAATCAAATTTCCCAAATCTTCTGGGAGAATGTGATATGCTGATTTGGGATCCCACGCATACTTGTCACGGATAATGGGCGATAATTCGATAATGCAGAATTCAGAAAGTACTATGATGATAACAGCATAGAGCTTCGTTTCACTTCGGTTGCTCACCCACAAGTAAATAGGCAGGAGGAAGTTGCTAATAGAATCATCCTTGACGAACTTAAGAAAAGGGTTGAAGGCTCAAGGAACACTTGGGGCAGATGAGTTGCTGCCTATATTATGGGCATATTGTACCACCTACAAAGTAACTACTGAAGCTACCCCGTTTATGATGGCTTAGAGAGCGGAGGTCGTGGTTCCCCTCGAGATCACTCATGGATCCCCTAGGATCAAAACTTATGAGCCAGAGACCAATGGAGAAGGCATGAGGCTCGCTCTCGATCTTATTAACGAGGTTAGAGATGAGGCCAACACGGACAATGTAGAGCATCAACAAAGAGCCTCCCTCTATTATAATAGAAGGGTTAAAGAAAAGTTCTTTCAGCAAGGAGATTTGGTTCTACAGAAGATTGAGACATCGGGAGTCGGGGAAAGAGGAAAGCTAGCCCCTTACTGGGAAGGGCCCTATAAGGTCAGAAAGAATTTAGGACGAGGATCCTACAAGTTGGAGACCCTGAACGGTGACAAAGTGCCCCACACTTGGCACGCTTCAAACCTGAAGGTTTATTATGTTTAGGAAATTTGTGATGTGTTTCTAGTACTTAGTATTAAGTTTATAAATAAGGTCGTCGAAACCATCTTATATAAGGGTTGAACCCGTTTCTCAGAGATATTATCTATTTTTGCAAGTTTATTTCTATCATCCTGTCTACCAATTTATTTAAGTACGAGCATCTAAAAAATGCAAGTCCCGAAGGACAAAATGCCAAAAATAAAAGACAAGTATGAAATGTAATCAAAAGAAGTGTATAAATAAAGATCCCGAAGGATCACAAGTTAAGTCCCGAAGGACCAATAGGTTACAAACTAATATAGTTCAAATAAACAAGTTTTAAAAATAAAGCCACATGTGTTGAACAAAGTCATGAAAGGCTATCACAGTCACTCCTTAGAAGAATCCTCCTCTTTCTCACCATTCCCTGCTCCCTGACCTTCTTGCTCCCCCTCCTCCTCCTCATCTTCCTTGTCCGAACTTGCCTTAGAGGAGGAGCTGCTACTCCCTGAAATCGGCTCCTTAATTCTCCCGTAAAGAGTTGCTTTGGAGTTGGTGCTACCCGAAGGGGCCTTGACCTTAGAACCGGAACCCCCGTGGATGGAACTGGATTAAGGACATATGCAGGGAGTCTCGGGCACCGACCTAGAGGCCTGCCCGGATAGGTCCATAACAGGTAATGACCAAGGGAAAGATAGGAGACTCAGGTCGATGACGTTCGGCCATAAGCCTTGAGTATCATTGACTCCCCTCTTCCAAGCAAAAGCAAGGTTAATAGGGCGCATCTCATCATCGTGCTCGTCCATCATCTTGGTGAACGATAAGGATCTGTGGTAAGAGTCCACGAGGTCTTTATATTCCTTTTTTTCTATTCTCCTCCACTCTAGCGCACTTTCTCTCCAAGGCAGCAATCTTATCCTCTGCTTCATGGGCTTTAAACTCCCACTCATCTGAAGAGACCTTCATTTTATTCATTGAGGTCTGCAGCGTTGCATAGTCACATATCAGCTTTATGCTCTGAGTGGAGGACGCATCGAAGTAAACATTAGATTGACAATGAGAACATGGAAAAGAGTTATAAAATGTTTAAGTTAGAAGAATTGAACCCCCGAGCACGAGGCCTAGGCTGACCAGCATAAAACAAGGCCCTTTGGTCGAGCAAGGTCCTCTAAAGGGGTAAATCCTACAAAATTTCTTCAAATTCTAAAAAAAGTGCACTTAAACGAAAAGTTTATATAAATTGAAGTGTACCTGATACAAGGCGTGAGCCCCCATCATCTCAGCCTCAAGAATTTTCTCTCCATAGGAGACGTGCAGAAGGTCGGGAGGAGTAACACAGTTCCTCGGCCACTCGAGGGCTAGACCTGGACTGCCCAACACTGAGTCATTAATGGAGATGCCCCATGAAGGTTCCCAAGAGATCCTTGCACTCCTATCAAAGTCTTTGGTCCTCTTCTAGCTAGATCTAGACGCTTCAAGGAAAGCAGGAATCTTAGGGATATGGTTCACCTGCTTGGTTGCATCCCGACCCATTCTTCCCGTGACAACATCGCTCTTGTTGGCCTTGGCATCAAGAGCCCCAACAGCTGAAATAAGAAGAACAGAAGACTGATATAAGAATAAACTTGTACAAAGTTGAAGTAGAATAAAACTAAATACCCCTATAGAGAGGCTGTTAATGTCATCCTGGATGAGCTTGGTTTCTGTTATGAACTCCCAATAGGGGGTTCTCCCGTTATCATCAATAACAAGGTCGCGGGCATGAAGCTCAACATATGAAAGGTTAAGGATATAATGAGAACTGTCAACTGGACTTCTGAAGTCACGTCTAAAGTACGCTCCCCAGTCTCCACCCTTCCATTCTAAGGCCACAAACTTCTTATTCTATTTTTGGTTTGAGTCATGAAGAGAACTTGTGTTCATTATATGAGGAACAAGAGCTCTGTGTTGTATCACGACCCAACCAGGTTTGTTTAAAGGAGAAGCTTTCATCATGAAGATGCTTTAAAATATCGTTACACTTAAGGGGATACCCAAGTCATGACACCTCACTATGAAGAGAATGATAAAAGCCCACTCATTGGGGTAAAGCTGACATGGATGAATCTTGAGCTCCGCCAGAAGCCTCAGAATGAAGGGGTGCAGGGGAAACCTTAGCCCGGACTTCAGAGCTGCCTTGTACACAAATAGTCTCTAGGGGCTGAGATTGCAAGCCTTCTCACTAGGCTTACCCTTACGAATCTCTAAACAATCTTGGCCAAGAGTAACTCGACTAAATCTCTTCAACATCCTTTTTCACGTAGCATAGTCATGTGGTGGAACGCATCAAAATGGACAATACTTGGGTACTCGTCCACCCTCTCATCCACCATGCTCTTCGGACTGTTAGAACAACGGTTAATAGAGAAAGGAGAGACAAAAGCTATACCTTACAGAGAGCGAATAATAGCCATCTTGTGCATAGCTTCCTTCGTGGAGAAAGAAAACTTGCTAGGACCTTGACCTTGAGACATCTTCGAAAGGCTTGAGAAGAATTGGGAGCTTGTGAAAGGCTTGAAAGAATTTGAGAAATGAAAGTTTGAATGAAAATGGACACTTCTCATCTTCTTTTATAGGAAAAGAGATACATGTTATAGCAGATCATAACTCTACCTGGTTCGCAATAGCAGGTACCTTTCAAAAGAATACTCAAAAAGGTGGAGAAAAATGATCGAAAAATTAGAAGGGACGACATAATAAATGAAGAAAGCAATGCAGGACACCGCTTATCGTATCAGTCCCCTAAGAAAAGCTTGGTTGGGACTAAATATAAGTCATTAGTCTTAAATAAGGGATGATTACGTTAATCACCATGATTAGCAAAGCTTATAAAGGTTAAAACAAGATTAGTTTTTCAGGTGAACAAGTTCCGTGAAGGCCAGAATACTCACGGTACGAGAACAGAACGTTCTCCTCATAGTGGATCAAACTACCATGCAAGAGACTCCTGAGGTTTGCTAAGGGCAGCCATGGCCGACTAGCCAATAAAATGAGGCCTTATGGCCGATCAGGAGCTTTTGTAGGAGAGCCCGAAGGGCCCCAAGGTCCATTAAGACTATTCCTGGCCGACCAACCAAAAAAAGGAGGCCTTATGGCCGACCAAGAGCCTTTGTAGGAGAGCGCGGAGGGCCCCTAGGTCCATTAAGACTAGCCCTGGATGACTAGCCAATAAAAAGAGGCCTTATGGACGACCAGGAACCTCTGTAGGAGAGCTCGAAGGTTTCCAAGGTCCATTATGAGTAGCCCTGGTCGACCAGGCTATAAAAGGAAGCCCTGAGGCTGACCATGAGCTTTTGTAGGAGAGCCTTAAGGCCTTCCAAAGTTGTTCCGGTGGCTCTCTTGAGAAATTTTTGTGTGAATTCGTAAGAAGGGGTTGACCTCCAAAGGAAACAAGTTTCATGAAGACCAGGACGTTCATGGGAATGAATTCCATAAAGATCAAAATGTTTGTGGGAACAAGTTCCGTGAAGACCAAAAGGTTCACGAAAATAAGTTTCTTGAAGAGTAAAGCGTTCCCCGTAACAAATTCAGAGAACTTTTCCTCCCGACCGACCATACCATCCTTAGAGTGGCCTCAAGGCCTACTAAGAGCAAGCCTGGCCAATCAGGCTACAATTGAAGCCTTGATACCGACCAGGAGCTCCTGTAGGAGAGCCATGGGGCCTTTAGAAGTTGTTCCGGAGACCCTCCTGTGAAGTCTTTAGAAAATTCCTTAGAAAGGATAACTCTTAGCGGAACTAAGTCTCGTGAAGACTAAAACGTCTACGAGAACAAGTTCGTTGGAGTACGGAACCTCCTAAAAAGTAAGTGTGGACAAGTTCAATGAAGTATAAGACTTCGTTTAGAACAAGTTCACGAGAGCTCAGAACGTTCAGTAGAATGAGTACCAAAATGTTCGATAGAATGAATATGGAACGTTCACTGAAACAAGCGTAGCAGAACCATAAGGAACTCTAGGGCAACCATGAGATTAATTCCATGGATAACCAAGAGCAAGAAGAGCCTAGAAAAGTGGATGAAGGGCTTTAGTCTAAGAAGAAGGTTCTAAAGAAATAGAGCAAACATCCATAGCCAACAAGGGACAGGAGGACCTGCCCCTGGCCGACCAGGAGGTGGCCGACCTCATGTGGCCTAGAAAGCCATAAAAGAGAGCATGTGGCCGAGTAGGACTTCCTACATCAGGTGGTCCTGCAGAGCCCCGACGACCCCTTGCGAAATGTTTTAATTTTTTTTGCAAAAATGGGAAACAATTGAAAAAAATTCGATTTTTTTTAAATTATCGGGATTTTAAGATTAAGCCCTTATTATGGCCGATTAAAACTACAAAGTTCTTTATTGAGCCTTTTAAGTCCAAGAAATATAAGGGTTATCATGTGACTTGTACCAGTAGATACACAACTATATTGACCCAATTTTTTATTCTTAAGACATAATCAGTGATAGAGATGAAGGAACTCTCTTTAATACGTCCAAACACCTTAACTTCTAATATATTTAAAGTAAGTTGGACTGCAATTCCTTGTCCTGAAGAGTCACTCTTGAATAAGACAACTAATTTTTTTGTCTTAATATAAATTAATCATATAATAATGTTGGGAACCAAATGCAGCACTCGCGAATGGGGATCTAGGATGGCCTGCCTGCTGCTTTCTAGATTTCTTTGCCAAAATGAATTACCCTTCACGGGGTTAAAGTTTTAGATATAAATATGGACTGTTCAAACAACTCATCAAAAAATGCTAACAAGAAAAAGTTCCAGATGGGCAATTCTATGTTACGTATAAATTTATGGCCTGAAAAAGTTCCAGATGGGCAATTCTATGTTACAGTTTTTGGTATGTTTTAGATCCTTATTTGATTGGTTTTTTGGTATGTTTTTTATTGATATAAGAATATAAACATCAAGCTTACAATCTATAGAAACCAACATCATAATCGACTTAAAAACTGATGTTAAAAAGAATTTATAACATTACATACCGAGCGTAAACCAATATTGAAACAAGTGTTCTACATCTGTATAAATCATATAATTGATGTTAAAGAGTATAGCTTACACCCAAAGAGCAATAAAATCAATGTCTACATATATACATATTACACCTTTTAAAAAAAATAAATAATATAAAGTACTACATATAATTTTTATATTATATATATAACTGATGTTAAATTATAAGAAAGACAACAATTACTCAATGAAAATGATGTCTTTAAAATAACCTGATGTCTTAGTGTTTAACGTAGAACCGGTGTCAATGTGTATACTAAACATCACTTTTCTTGGTAGAGGTGATGTCTTATCCGACATTTCACATCAGTCAAATAAAAACCGATGTGAATGTTTATCTTTTACATCATTCTTTTACTAATATTGCTTTCTTGGGCTATTTATACCTTATATGTTTTCCTCATTATAGACATGATATTATGACAATATTCAGCTAAAAATATTGTAATAATAGTAGAAAATTGGTTATAAGGCATCAGAATTAGACTATAAACCGATGTGTAGTACAAAAATAGGCATCGGCTAAAAATCAATATCAAAGGTAGGTGATATTTAACATCACACGCGAAGACGTCGGTTCAAAAAAAAATTAACATCAATTTTTAGCTGATATCGTATCCAGTATTTCTAGTAGTGATTATAGATTAAACTAGAGGCATGTAATATGTCATCCTCATCATATTTTATCCATATTTCCTTGGACAATGAGTAGACTATCATATTAAATCAATATTTGAGCATGACCATACATTTAATAGTTTAGCTCATACAAGAAGCCAATAATATCACTCATAAAATTAGGAAGGTTCAATCCTTTCTAGATTATTCATATTTCTCATAAAATTTATAATATATCCGAAATCCACTTTTATCATTACCTGATCAAAGATAACTTTAAATGTAACCAAAGTATATTAATTTTCGTATGGAGATATAATTATTTCAAGTCTAAGGAGTATTACATCATTATCACTGTGAGAATTACTTATGACACTACAAACATGTAGAATCTCACATGAGGTATGTCCATGATCATGCACAATTCATGTGCCTGTGTTTTCGATTTTAGTATCACTATACATATGATCAATCATCAATGAGATGTGATCATCATCAACAAACACATTAGTCCTATGCATTATTATTGTCCCTTAGTAATTATACTCAAGTAGGGACCTTTAAGAATATTGACACTATTCTCATAATCTCGTTTATAAGTCACGTACTCAGAGATATAGAATTCATATCATATTTCAAGGATATTTATTAATCTGACATTTATATCGCAATAAATAATAATATAATAAGTTATAAAGGAATAGTCGATAGGATACAAACATTAATAATTTGAATATCTTAAACTAAAACATAATAGTGTTGTCTCTAGAACACAAACACTAACAGTACCAAAACCATAACCATTTTATTTCAAGAATTTTGAGGTATTCCTTGCATCGATGATCAGTTGTTGAATCAATATCAAGATAACTACTTTGGCTAGATTGTTTTACATTTTGTTCACAACACTTTTTAATTAGTTGCTCTTGTTCTCATTAGTTTAATAAGAAATCTTCCATTTTAATTTTATAGAAGTAAATCGTTACCAATCTCTTGAATTCGACCCCTACTCGCCACTATAAATAGTTATTTTTAGTAGGAATTATTTTTGTTGATTTAGATACCAAACAACTCCTGCAAATCATCAACTTACATCTCTGTATATTTAGAAGCAAATTTTCAGTGTTTGTGCATATGAGATAACCAAAGCTATTATTTGTGATATTAGAGAAAAATACTTTTCCTTATTACTTGACAAAACTCACAATAATTGTCAGTGCATGTCTCGATCACATGATGGTTTCTCAAATTTATGCCTATCAAGAGTGGTTCGATTAGTTGAGTTATATCCATTAGAATTTTCACCATCCGATCAAATGGATTTTAAAGAGGAAGAACACGAGTTTCTGAAAATGATAACTAATGATAGATTTTATAAGTTGTACAATATTGGGGTGGTTGCAAAGAAAATGGTTGAGTTGGGTATCACATGACTTTTTCTTTGGTATGTATCTAATATATAATAGTTCTTAAAGAGTGTTTTGGACAGTAACACTCATTTTTAATTTTTTGTCACTGAAGATTGATATAATTATAGAAATGCCACTGTCTAATATGTTGACAAATCAGCCTGCCCACGTGCTTAAAGAATGCATTAAAAGTTGAGACTTATAAAAGAAGCTAAATATTGAAATACAGATATAACCATTCAAATTAAAGTGATTTCAATTCTTCTCTCTCTCTCATATCTTCTACTTGCACTAGTACAAAAATAGCTTTTTAGTGTTGCACTTTAGGCATCGATTATACTGGAAACCATTGCTTAGTATGCTTTTAGGCGTCAGTTGTATATTAGTCCGACGCTTATTGTCAATCATTGTGGTTCAGAGGCATCGGTTGTTTAATTAACCGATGCCATAAACTCTATAAGGCGTTGGTCGATTAAACTGAAACCGACTCCTAAAATTGTTTTATATCGTCGAACTTTAAAATGTCGACTCTGTAGATGTTTAAGTTATCGGCTACATCTAACCGACGTTATAGATATTATTTAAGGTGTCAGCTATGAAGAACCGAAGCTGTAGATTATTCTTTATAGCATCAGGCAAAGAAGGCTGACGTTGTAGGCTTCCTTAATGTTTTCACACTCCCTTGTTTTTTGCCCTCCAAACAGAGATTCCCTTTCTCTTTAAACATTTAGCATCTATCCCTTTTTTAACATAATTTGAATTTTTATATTGTTAAAATATATGTTTAATTAATTTCAGCTAAGTACATTTATTTTTATATATGCGTATGAGGTATCATTTTAAAACTTTTTCCACAAAAAATCGGACATTCAATTTTTATGTTTAAACAAAAATTTTAAAATCAAAAAACCGGATGAGACTGAGATTTATAAAATTTATTATTTTAAATTTAAATTGGATTGGATTGGGTTTTTCTTAAAACTGAGTTGGGCTATATATGTCAAATATCATCTAAAATAAATAGACTCGCGAATCGGTCGGAATGGCTTTTTTTCAATTTATTTTATTATTATTATTTGTAATTTAATTATTTTAATATTAATCTATCTATTTTGATATATTTAATTTGGAGTTTTTGAAAATTATACTTCTATTCGAGATTTTTGAAGATAATTTAGAATTCGATTCAAATTTAATTCTATACAATTTGATAAATGATTTAGATTTAACATATAATTATATCCAAATTTTTATTCATATTATTTGAAATTCACTTAAAGTTCAGATTTTTTCAAGAAGCACCAGTACAACTGTATTTTATCACCAGGATGTGATCACACTATTATGAAAATCTGAGATTTATCAGGTTGGTCATGTTATTTTTCTAAAAAAATATGGCATATTTAGGATCGAGCGAGACTATTTTAGGATGGATTTTTTGATAATTTTTGGGTTGAAGGATTTTTTAAATATTATATATATATATATTAATGTAATTTATATAATATAATTTATAAATTATATGTAGTATGTTATTTATATAATATAATTTGTATATATATTCTTGTAATACACACACACACATCTTAATGTAATTTATAGTTTTTAGTGTTTCGGTAAATTTATGTAATTCGAACAAATATTTTGTAATTAAAATTTTAAATTTTTAGAAATATTTTTAACTCTCAAAATAATGAAATACATGTCAAAGTTTAACAAACAAACTGTCAATCCCTAACTCTCCCACTCTCTGTACACGCCATCGGTGGTTACCAAAGGGCCACTCCACACCGCTGCCATATTCTTTCGAATTCTATTGTACTTTACCAATTCGGGTTTAGGGTACTTGTTTGCTGAAGTATTTAATTGATTTCATTGGCCAAAGATAGGGCTTTTCTTACCGTTAATCTCTAGATAATCGATCTTATGTTTGTATATGTATATCTTTTGTTAGAGGTTTGAATGTATATATGTATATGTGTAACAATTTTGTTTTAAGGATATCTTCCGTATCCTTGTTACTATATGGTGTTTTACAACATATGTATGATGAATGGGTGTTTAATATAGTGTTGTTTGAGTATCTAATTTTATATGTTTATATGAACTAGGGATACACTGGTTTCTATAATTGACTAATACTATGTAGATATTTAGTAAATTTCATTCATTTGGTTCTTTAGTCATCTTGCTCAATTAAGCTCCAATTAATATGTGAAATCTATAAGTGGTGGAAATAATGATATAAATTATTGTCCAATGTGTGTACTCGATGTTCAAGAACTAGATTCCTAGATTACTATGTCGATATTCATCTTCCAGTACAACGAAATTACCTATGAAATTACCTCCTAATATATTCTAGCCGTTACAATGACTTTAAGAATTTTCTTTAATGTATATATAGTAACACAACATTGTAGTCATACAACATGGATTGTCAGACATGGATGTATAAAATATCGCGTGCAAAACAAGAGTATGTTGATGGAGTTGACAAGTTCATTAATTGTGCGAAGAAAAATCTAAAGAAGGAAGGAGATAGGATGACATGTCCCTGTGATGATTGTTATAATTCAAAAAAGTTTCCTAGTGCTATAGTGTGTGAGCATCTATTTCATCGTGGTTTTATGGATGGGTATATTAAGTGGAATTGGCATGGAGAAGGAATAAATTTTGAAGGGACAAAGCATTTGATGGTAATATTGAAAGTAATCGAGATAGTATGAGTAAAAGCAAAGAAGATGATATGGGCACTGACAGGGTGGAGGAAATGATTGAAGATATTTTAAGGCACCAACCAGAAATTCTTGACAACTTGGTTAACGATTCTAAAAGACTTCTATATCGAGGGTGCAATGACCAATTCTCTAGGTTATCAACAACCTTGAAGTTGTGTAAGTCAAAGGTCAAGAACGGGTGGAGTGACAAGAGCTTCACATATTTGTTAAAACTTCTTGGATACATACTTCCTCCGAATAATAAGCTTCTTACTTCTACCTACGAGGCAAAGAAAATATAATGTCCCATGGGTATGACTGTAAAGAAGATACATGCATATCCAAATGATTATGTCTTGTTTCATAATGAGCATGAACATCTCGAAATGTGTCCAAAGTACGGAGCCTCTAGGTACAAATGCCTCAGAAATAATTCTTCATCTAATGGTAATAAGAGGCCTCATATGAAGGTGTTGCAGTATTTACCCATAGTGGAATGATTTAAACGTCTATTTGCAAATGTTTATGATGCAAAGTTGATGAGGTGGCATGTGGAAGGGAGAAACGTAGATGGGATGCTCAGACACCCCGCTGACTCTCCGCAGTAGAGAACTGTTAACAAAAATTTCCCAGAATTTGGTGGAGAAATTAGAAATCTATGACTTGGACTTTGTGCGGATGGCATGAATCCGTATCTCACTCCAAGCTCTCAATATAACACCTGGCTAATTCTTCTAATAATTTATAACTTGCCCCCTTGGTTATACATGAAGTGAAAGTATATCATATTGACTTTGTTAATCCATGGTCCTAAAGAACCCGGGAATAATGTTGATGTCTATCTTCAGCCACTTATTGAAGATATAAAGTTATTGTGGGATCAAGGTGAGAGGATATATCAGACATATTTTACTTTGCGTGCCATGATTTTTTGCACTATAAATGATTTTTTTGGCTATGGAAACCTTTCCAGCTATACCATCAAAGCAGCTAAAGCATGTCTAATCTGTTAAGATGCTATTGTTGATCTTCGTTTAAATCATTGTAAAAAACTCGAGTAGCTCGTTTGCCTTTAACTAGAGATAAGGTTTTTGAACGAGTTAAATATATTGACATTATACTCGGAAAGCTGTATAAGAAGCCAACTCCAAATAGTATTTGGAAGAAGAGATCCATATTTTGGGATCTTTCATACTGGCAGCACTTGCAGGTTAGACATTGTCTTGATTTTATGCATATTGAAAAAAATATTTGTGAAAGCATTGTTGGGACACTGTTAAATATACCTGGTAAGACAAAGGATGGGATGAAATCTAGATTAGACATGCAAGATATGGGTGTATGGGCAGAGTTAGCATCGTAAAATTCGGTAAACATGCCTATCTACCTCCTGCTTGTTACACTCTATTCAGATAAAATAAAATAAGCTTTTGTGAATGTCTATCTAATGTAAAGTTCCATCGGGATATTCCTCAAACCCAAAAAACACTGTCTCAATGAAAGATTTGAAGCTAATAAGTATGAAGTCACGTGATTGTCATGTTTAATGCAACATCTGCTACCAGTTACAATTCGAGGGATATTACCGAAGCACATGAGATTAGTAATCACAAAACTATGTTTCTTCTTTAATGCTATATGCAGTAAGGTCATTGACCCCATGACATTGGATACATTGTAGGGAGATATTATAATTATGCTTTGTGAATTTGAAATGTATTTTACACACTCATTATTTGATATTATGGTGCATTTAGTGGTTCGTCTTGTGAGAGAGATAAAAATTTATGATCCTTTATATGTAAGGCAAATGTATCCTTTCGAGAGATTCTTGTGTATCTTAAAAGCATATATGAGAAATCGATGTCTGCTTGAAGCCAGCATAGTTGAAGGGTATTCGGTTGAAGAGACTATTGAATTTTGCATAGAGTATTTAGCATCTGCCAATCCTGTTGGAATTTCAAGATCTCGTCATGAAGGAAGACTTGAAGGTCATGGTACATTGGGACATAAACTGATCACTCCTAGTATTAAAAATTATTGATAAAGCCCATCTCTTTGTATTACAACACATGGCAAAAGTTAATCTATACTTGCAAGAGCATATAGTCATGATTCGACAAATACATCCTTCTAAAATGGTAAGTAGGTTACAAGTGAACACAATCGATCATTTGTTAAATGGTTTACAGACTGAATCATGTCTGAATATTCAGAAAATCATTCCTCTGTTTCTAATATGCTCAAATGGTTAGCATATGGCCCTGACATGCCAGTGAGATCTTACCAAGGATATAATATAAATAGGTATACTTTATATATTATCAAGATAAAAAAGGCATTGTGCAGAATAGCGGAGTATCTGTAGAATCTTCTTTTACATAGTTTGAAAGAGGCAATTCCATCACATCACGAGATATAAAAAAATGCATATTATGGGGGTGATTGAAGAAATTTGGGAGCTTGACTACAAAGATTTCAAAATTTCTCTCTTAAAATGTAAATGGTTCGATATTAGGCGTGGTGTTGATGTGAATGAGTTGGGCTTCACTTTGGTAGATTTTAATCGATCTGGACATGAATATTCGAGATCCCGCTGATTCTAGGTGGTCCATTGTTCTTCAAGGCAAGCGATGCATACTTGGAATTAATAATGTTGAAGATGAGGACGAGTATAGTAAATTTTCTAAAAATCCCCCTTTCTCAAGTGGTCTACCTACTACATTTAGGGAAGAAAATATAGATATAAAATATGCATGAAGTGACCATGATGAAGGGTTGTGGATTGATCGTCAAGTATGAGTTTTACCAATTCCCTGCCAGTAAAGGTAATTTTTATAAAATTTCGATATGTAAAATCTTGAACACAATCTAGTACGCCAAATTTGATTGTTGGTTTTTTTTAATAATTTTTATTATTCATATATAATTTACCAATAGCGAAAAAAGGATCCTCCCCACTTTTATCACAATCTACGAGTTCTTGCTCTGACAGTGAGAAAAGTTTTCTAGACTTTAGTTTAGTGATTGCTTCTGTGGCAGTTATTGTTTAAAATACCCATCAGCTTCCTATTGTTCATAGTCATATTACTCCTAAATTTATACTTAAAGTTAAGAGACACATATGAATATATTGAGAATTCTATAAATATATATTATCTTACCATATTGGCCTTCATCTCTAATAGGTGTAACATCTCATTTTTTCCTCCACTCAATACTAGATTAAACTGCAGTCACATTCTCATATTTGAATAATGTAGTCTATGAGGTTATTTGAGTAGATTTCATCTTGTAACCATTTCGTGAGGCATGAAACTCCTCATTCATTTAGTCTGTAAATTTATTTAGACTAGAAGAGCTGCAGAAACTAGTAAGTATATTATGACATGTCTAGAGGTGGATACATTATACATGGCTTTGTACATGTGTGAAAATCACTTGGAAAGGAATGTCACTTATTTCATACCATCATAATCACGTACTATATCCTATCAAATGAAATTTCGAGAGACTTTGGATGCGATTGGTACACAGAAATCAAAAGCTCATTTACACTATGATATAAACTATAATTTATTGATTAGTGTTTATGTACTTTATTGGTACTAGTGTTTGATTAGTTGTTTATATACTTGATTAGAGTTAATTTATAATTTTGAACTGATTTGATTTTTTTTAAATTATGTTTGTGTAGATATGTATTTAGCTGATTGTTATCTATTATAATTAGATATTGGTTCAATTGAATTTTGTCCATGATTTGAGGAATTGATTTGAGGATGTACTTGTATTGACTTTATCTTAGTTACCCATCATAACTCAATAGTTGATAAGTGGCATTTTATACCACTTAAAACGTCTTATAATGGCTTGAATTGATGTCTTGAAATCAAGTATTTTGTGTATTTGATGCGCTTTCGAGTGTTTTTGCATTTCAGGGTGTAGCTTGCGTATGCAGGGAGATTTCATCAAAATAAGCCTAGGGAAGTACTTAGGATTAGTCTCGGGGGAATGTGCGAAGAATTCAGGGGCGCCCGCGTGGGATCTTGGGCGCCCTCCTGGGAAGCTGGGGCGGCCGCCCGGAGTCGGGAAATTCAATTCTGATTTTTATTAAGTCGTGTTCTACTGGACTTCTGAGACGGCTGATTCTTGTGGACTTTTATATAAGTAATCTTCAGAGACGTTTCACAACAGGAAGTATTCATCAAGCAAGGAGCAAGGAGAGAAGAAAAGAAGACCGTTTTAGCACACCGCAACGAAGAAGAGGAAGCATACATTAATTTGTGATTCTTTTATTTGTTGTAACAGTGGATGCTAGTTTTCTTTACTTTGAACCTTAATACTCTTGTGACGTACTCTGGTTTTAATAAATAGTTAGTTAGTTTATATTGTCGTGTTGTTATCATGTTTTCATATGAACCCATGATGACGATGAGTTCTATAATGGGCTAATCGTGATCATGGGGTCGTAGCAGATTTACTATGGATTTCGTTAGTTAATTGTTTAATACCTTGGTTTGTGATGATTGTATGATATCTATTATAGGTTATGCTTATTCATCTTATTTGTGTCGCGAACTTATAAGATAGCCTGTTAATCTCTTGTGAAGCGACAGTGAATCTTGAGATTTAGAACTTGCCATGCTAGCATAGGTTCATGTATTGTATGCATGATTAGTGGGTAACTCTAACCGTTTTACTTGCCCTGTGTAATCATAATGAATAACTTGCGCTTAAATTGTTATGTTGTCAAATTCTGTAGATATATAGGGTCTCAACATAATTGATGCCTATGCAACTTCTATCTTAGTTGTGGATGTTTGGTAGAATGGTACTAGTACAACGAAAGTTGGCTTTTATCAGTTTCGTGTTGTTTGATTAATATCATCACTGTTATATGTTAAGGGTAATAACAAAAACTATTGAATGAAGTAGTAATGAAGTTATGATCTCATGTGTGTTTAATAGTGTTAATTCAAGTAATAATTTAAGTGTTCTATTCTCATAGTTAATTGTAGTTAATAATTAGTTAATGAACCTTTAGTGTTATTGTCTTGACATTGAGAAGTATTTATACATTGGTGAGTGAATGTTAATTAAATATAATTAGTCTGAGTCTTTGTAGGAAAGAACTAGAAATCATTCTATATTGCCTGCGAATGCGTATACTTGTGTGAATTATTAGCTCGTGTTTTGTGCCTAACAAGTTTTTGGCGCCGCTTCTGGGGACTCGGTGTTAATTTGTTTAGTTTATGTACTTTCCATCAGTGGTCATTAGGACTCATTGATTAAGACTTGTTACTTATTATTTCCGGTTATGTTTCAGGTACTCTAGCGAACATTTATACAAAGACGTTCTCGCACTCGCAAGAGGACTTTAGGTACGGCTGAGGAGACAGACTCAGTTCTTGATATTCTGGAGAAGATAGATTTTGAAGATTCGGATAAAGAGAGTGAGCAGAAAGAACCGATAATCATGGGTGATCGTATAGTTCCATCAGCCGATCCAGCTCTTATGGACTTTTCTCGGCCTAAAATTGATGACATTCAGTCAAGCATCATTCATCCGGCTATTCAGGCTAATACTTTTGAAATCAAGTCGGGCACTATTCAGATGGTGCAGAATTCTGTTTCTTTCGGAGGTACTGCGACTGAAGACCCCAACATGCATATCAGGAATTTTGTCGAGATCTGTAGTACTTTTAAATATAATGGTGTTACTGATGAGGCTATCAAGCTAAGGCTTTTCCCATTCTCTCTGAGGGATAAAGCTGAGGACTGGTTACATTCTGAACCAGCTGGGTCCATCACTACTTGAAAAGATCTTGCGCAAAAGTTTCTGGTGAAGTTTTATGCAATGGCCAAGACTACAGCTGTGAGGAGTGCTCTTACTCAGTTTGCGCAGCAACCAACAGAATCTATGTGCGAAGCATGAGAGCGCTATAAGGAGATGTTGAGAAAGTGTCCACATCATGTTATGCCTGACTGGATGGTGATCACTGGGTTCTACAATGGTTTGGGGGCCCAATCTCGGCCCATGATTGATGCAGCAGCTGGAGGCGCCTTGTGGGCCAAAAGCTATACTGAAGAATATAATCTTATTGAAACTATGGCTGCAAACGAGCATCAAAACCCAACTCAAAGGATGATTCCTGTGAAGGTAGCAGGTATTTTGGAAGTTGATGCAGCCACAGCTATTGCAGCGCATCTCCAAGCACTGTCTATGAAGGTCAATTCTTTAGGCAACTATGGAGTCAATCAGATAGCTATGGTCTGTGAGCTTTGTGCAGGCTCTCATGCTACGGATCAGTGTTCTCTCGTTAATGAATCTGTTCAGTATGTGAACAATTATCAACCACCGCAGCAACCTGTGCCAGCTACTTATCATCCTAATAACAGAAATCATCCCAATTTCAGCTGGAGCAATATTCAGAATACTGTTCAGCAACCATATCAGCAAGGTGTAAGTAAACAGTTTAATCCACCTGGATTCACGCAACCTCATCAATATGTTCAAAGGCAATCATATCCTTAATAATGAGGTGCTGCTCCACCTTCTAGCGCTGATTTCGAGGAGCTAAAGCTGTTGTGTAAAAGTCAGGCTATTTCTATCAAGACCTTGGAAAATCAAATCGGTCAAATAGCCAATGTCGTGCTCAATCATCAGCCTGGCACACTTCCCAGCGATACTGAAGTGCCAGGCAGGAAAGAAGCTAAAGAGCAAGTCAAAGCTATTACCTTAAGGTCTGGAAAAGTTGCTGATGCTGAAAAAACAAAAGATGAAGGAGCTGAAGTTGTAGATGAAGAAGAGAAGCAAAAGGAAAAAGAGGCAGAACCAAGGAAGACTACTGTTGAACACACTCTGCCTGAGGGTAATACAGGGGAGAAACAGCTCTATCCTCCACCACCTTTTCCTAAGAGATTGTAAAAACAAAAGCTGGATAAGCAATTTGGTAAGTTTCTGGAGGTGTTCAAGAAATTTCACATTAACATACCTTTCGTTGAGGCTCTGGAGCAAATGCCTAGTTATGCGAAATTCATGAAGAGTATTCTATCAAGGAAGGTGAAACTGGATGACCTTGATACCATTGCTCTAACGGAAGAGTGCAGTGTTGTGCTACAACAAAAATTACCTCCAAAGCTCAAAGATCCAGGTAGCTTCACCATTCCTTGCACCATTGGCAAGTTGTCTTTTAACAAGTGTCTTTGCAATTTTGGAGCAAGCATCAATCTGATGCCGTTGTCTATCTTCAAAAAGCTGAATTTACCTGATCCAAAGCCCACCTACATGTCTCTACAATTGGCTGATCGTTCTATTACATACCCACGAGGCATAGTGGAAGACGTGTTAGTAAAGGTGGATAAGCTCATATTTACTGCAGACTTTGTCATTCTGTATTTTGAGGAAGATAAGAAGATTCCCATAATCTTGGAAAGACTTTTCTTGGCTATAGTCCATACCTTGATAGATGTGTAAAAAGGTGAACTTACTATGAGGGTGCAAGATCAGGATGTGACATTCAATGTATTCAATATGATGAAATTCCCTACAGAAGATGAGGAGTGCTTCAAGGTGGATTTGATTGATTCTGCGGTAACTTCAGAACTTGATCATGTGCTAAGGTCTGATGCCTTAGAGAAAGCCTTAGTGGGGGAATTTGACAGTGAAGATGAGGAAGGCAATGAGCAACTACAATATCTAAATGCTTCTCCTTGGAGGCGAAAGTTAGACATGCCATTTGAATCTCTTGGTAATACTGATCTCAAGAATGCTGAGGGAAAGCTCAAATCATCTATTGAGGAAGCATACTTTGGAGCTTAAACCATTGCCTGAGCACTTGAGGTATGCTTTTTTAGGTGATGGATCTACTTTTCTTATTATTATTGTATCTGACCTTCCAGGCAGTGAGGAGGACAAGCTCTTGAGGATCTTGAGAGAATTCAAATCGACCATCGGATGGACTATAGCAGATATAAAAGGGATCATCCCTTCGTACTGTATGCATTAAATTCTGCTAGAAGAAGGTAGTAAGCTGACTGTTGAGCAACAACGAAGACTTAATCCTATCATGAAAGAAGTGGTGAAGAAGGAAATTCTAAAGTGGCTGGATGCAGGAATTATATATCCTATTTATGAAAGTTCTTGGGTGAGCCCCGTGCAATGTGTACCTAAGAAAGGAGGAATTATTGTGGTAGAAAATGAGAAGAACGAGCTCATCCCCACTTGAACAATCACAGGATGGAGGGTATGCATGGATTGAAGAAAGTTGAACAAAGCCACAAGGAAGGATCACTTCCCTCTTCCATTTATTGATCAGATGCTTGACAGGTTGGCTGATCATGAGTATTATTGTCTTCTGGATGGCTATTCGGGTTACAATCAGATTTGCATTGCACTAGAAGATCAAGAAAAGACTACTTTCACTTGTCCATTTGGCACATTTGCTTTTCGCAGAGTTTCGTTTGGCTTATGTGGTGCACCTGCCACTTTTCAGAGATGCATGATGGCTATGTTCTCTGATATGATTGGAAATAATGTCGAAGTGTTCATGGACGACTTCTCCGTCTTTGGACATTCATTTGATGAATGTTTGAATAATCTTCGTTCGGTGATCAAAAGGTGTGTAGAAACTAATTTGGTGCTCAATTGGGAAAAATGTCACTTAATGGTGCAGCAAGGCATCATTTTTGGGCAAAAAGTCTCAAGCAAGGTCCTTGAGGTTGATAAGGCCAAGGTGGGGGTCATTGAAAATCTTTCGCCACCTATTTCTGTGAAAGGAATCCGTAGTTTCCTTGGTCATGCGGATTTTTATTGGCGTTTCATCAAGGACTTCTCTAAGATATCTAGCCGTTGTGCAACTTGCTCGAGAAGGATGTGCCTTTCAAATTTGATGATGAATGCTTGGCAGCATTTGAGACTCTCAAGAAGAGTTTAATAACTACACCAGTTATAATGGCACCTGATTGGATAGAACCTTTTGAGATGATGTGTGATGCAAGTGATTATGCAGTAGGAGCAGTTCTTGGGCAGCCCAAGAATAATATCTTTCATGTGGTCAGTATGATAGTAAGACGCTTAATGGAGCTCAATTGAACTACACCACTACTGAGAAGGAGCTCTTGGCTATAGTTTTTGGTTTCGAAAAATTTCGATCCTATCTACTTGGGACAAAGGTGATAGTATTCACTGATCACGCTACCATTCGCTATCTGGTCTCAAAGAAGGATTCGAAGCCTAGACTTATTTGTTGGGTGCTCTTGCTACAAGAATTTGAGTTAGAGATCAAGGATCGAAAAGGTACTGAGAATCAAGTAGCTGACCATCTTTCTAGATTGGAGAATCCCGATTCTACTTCACATGATAAGACATTGATCAACGAAACTTTTCCGGATGAGCAGTAGTTCGCAGTTCAGGAGGAAGAACCATGGTTCGTAGACATTATGAACTATCTTGTCAACAATATAATGCCTCCTAAAATGAATACAGCTCAAAAGAAGAAGTTTCTGCATGAGGTGAAGTGGTATATGTGGGATGAACCATATTTGTTTAGACAAGGAGCTGACCAGATCATCCGGAGATGTATCCCATTCTGTGAGACGGAGGGGATATTACGAGACTGCCATTCCACAATTTATGGTGGACATTATGGTGGTGAAAAGACAGCATCTCGTATTCTACAAGCAGGTTTTTTCTGGCCTACGTTGTTTAAGGATGCACATCAGTTCATTTTAAGGTGTGATCGTTGCAAAAGAGTTGGGAATCTTACTAGAAAGGATGAGATGCCTTTAAATGTGATGCTTGAAGTTGAGGTCTTTGATGTTTGGGGAATCAATTTCATGGGACCATTTATCTCATCCTGCAATAATCAGTACATCTTGCTGGTAGTCGATTATATCTCGAAATGGGTAGAAGTCAAGGCTCTACCAACAAATGATATAAAGGTAGTGTTGAATTTTCTTCATAAGCAGATATTCACAAGGTTTGGAATGCCATGAGTGATCATAAGTGATGAGGGGTCGCATTACTGCAACCGTAAGTTCACTTCTATGATGCAACACTATAATGTAAATCATCGTATTGCTACTGCCTATCATCCACAAACTAATGGTCAAGCTGAAGTTTCTAATAGAGAGATCAAGCGCATTCTAGAGAAAGTTGTTTGTCCGTCAAGGAAAGATTGGTCTTTGAAGCTCGATGAAGCTGTTTGGGCTTATAGAACAGCATACAAGACTCCACTTGGGATGTCCCCGTTTCAACTTGTCTATGGTAAGGGATGTCATTTATTTGCGGAGCTTGAGCATAAGGCGTATTGGGCCTTAAAGAAGTTAAACCTTGATCTAGATGCAGCTGAGAAGAAGCGAATGCTTCAGTTAAATGAACTTGATGAATTTCGACTGCAAGTATACGAGAACAACAAAATGTACAAGGAAAAAGTGAAAAGATGGCACAACAGGAAGTTATCTCCTAGGTCATTTGTGCAGGGGCAACAAGTTCTTTTATTCAACTCTCGTCTCCGACTTTTTCCTGGAAAGTTGAAATCAAGGTGGTCTGGACCATTTATTGTCAAAACTGTGTTTCCACATGGAGCGGTGGAGATTTTTGAGAACGATCTGGGCCAAGCATTCAAGGTTAATGGTCAGAGATTGAAGCATTATTATGGGGACACGGCAAACCGGAGAAGTGGTTAGTGCCATTTTATTGTCAACTTAATCGAGCTATTCTAAGTCAAGCTAATGACGTAAAAGAAGCACTTCTTGGGAGGCAACCCATGATTTGAGACTATAGGAACCCTCATGTAACACCCCCTGATCCGGGGTCGGGGATCCGGGTTGTCACGGTCTTTCTTTCCACAATATCACTTCACTTAATTAATAATAAATAACCTCATACTGTGACCCCACACTAACACACACCACAACCCGTTATAGTCTCAGAGATGAAATTGAAATAAGTACAAGTCTTTGAATCCACAATTTAAAATTATTACAACCCAAAATGATTACTTGATAATTTACAGTTAATTGCCATTATCTGCCACAAGTTATAATTATACATAATTTGATTCTCAAAAGTAGATGGTCTAAACTACAATGGATCTACCTCTGCAGCTATAGCAGCTACAATATCAGCGGGAAGACGCGGGACGCTTCCCACGCGCTTGCGCTGGGTCTGCTGGAGTCTGGCCATCTCTCCTAACTGTTGTTGTGTGATGAAGAAATAAAGCAAGAGTGAGCCTTACAGCTCGCAAGATAATATGTATAGTGATAACAATAATATAAGTATCTAAATGGATACTTAATAGCATCTCTATCATATGCAAGATAATTACTTGCTAGATATAAGTAAAAACAAGGAATGAAGCTACCAATACTTCACCACACTTATATCATATAAAGTTACTTGAACTGCCACCGTTCAAAGTATTATAAGTTTTAAGAAAAACATCCCATAGATGAGACCACAAGTTAAGACTTGAATAGATTCAATCTTTGAAATATTATTGAATGAAAAAGTTATGAGATACTTTATTTAGTCCTGATATATATATATATATATCCACATATATATATATCCCGAAAACATTTCCTGGAACCTCTGTTATGTGAAGTATGAACAGAGTTCGAAACATCCAATGAATTTTGGAAAGGAAAAGAATTTTGGCATAAACCCGATATCTTGCTGATCAGGCAAAGATACCAATAAGTAACCTTTTCTACTAGTAGATGGACGAATTCCCCACTGGTCATCACCCTGGTCATAATTAAGACCTATGCTGGACTGCCACTCAGCCACTTATGCATTTGATGGACTCCCACTGAGCCACTTACACAATAATAGACCGTACCTCGGCCTGTCGCTTATGCCGACTCAATGAGAGGGGCTTACTTCCCGAACGTTGGGCAAGTAATCAATTCATTTACCAAATCTGCAACCTTGTTGCGAATATAAAATACACCACAGAGCCGGATTCCCCAGGTTTTGAGCGAGTATTTAAATCCCCTTAAAAAGGAAGATCTTAAATATAAAAATGAGTTTTGGGATCCACTCTGACTTTTAAAAATCATTTTGAAGACTCGAAAACACTTTAAAGAGTGTTTGGAGTAAGGCTGATTTAATGAAGTAAATCAGTCCCCAGAATATTAGAAAATATCTGAATATTATTAATTAAATAATATTCCCATAAAGAATAATCTTTATAAAAAATAATAGAAGTAGAAGTATTAAAACTTATACTTGAAACGAGTATTAAATAACCAAAGATATACTTATATGAAAGTATTATCTTTAATTGAATAATCGAAAATAAGTTTGATTATTTACACCTTATTCTTTAATAAAATAAAGAATATACCTCAGCAAATAATCGGAGTCATAGATCCTCAAATGAATATTCAAATAATATTCAATAAATAAAATACGCTGAGTCATAATACCTCGAATGAATATTATAAATAATATTCATTAAATAATATAAAAGGAGTCATAAGTCCTCGAATGAATATTCAAATAATATTCAAATAAATAAATAAAGCTGAGTCATAAGCCCTCGAATGAATATTATAAATAATATTCACTAAATAAAATAAAGGAGTCATACATCCTTAAATGATTATCCAAGTAATATTCAATAAATAATATAAAGGAGTCATAAGTCCTCGAATAATATTCGAAATAATATTCAATAATAAAATAAGGTTTAAAGTTATCGAATAAACCTTATTCGATTAATAGTTTGGAAAACTATAACCATATATATATATAAATATATATATATATATATCCATATCCATATATACAAGATTACTCGGGATCCTCGACTCCCGGTTTTAGAAAATATTCTCACCTTTGGGTCCCTATACTAAGGGTATATGCAAGATACCGCTATCCTCTAGCATAGGTATTATCAACTGAACCAACAGATATATATTTCAAGAATATGAAACAGGCATGCATATATACCATATCACATGCTACAATATATCGCAAGAATTTGCTAAATAACCAACATGCATCTATCGCAAGATAATGCATATACAAGTGTATTCATCACAACAACAGTATAACGGATAGAATACTTGCCTGAGCGACTGGGGGTTACGAATGGCTCGGGACGAGTCTGGTAACCTATAAGCAACAAGTAAGTTGGAATTAAACCAAAGTCACTTGTAAATCTATACTTTAACTAACTTAGACTCTAACGCTTGTTTTGCGCTCACCGATTTGCTTAAGTCACTCGGGTACCCTCGGCTCCACCATTTTTAATAATTTAACCTTTACGAGTTTTAAAACGATTCTTTCGCGAATGTCTTACCAACTGCCTAACACACTTACCATAAATGTTTCACACATTAATTAACCCTTTTTGGTCTTTAACCTACATTCCAAAGTAAGGCGAGGGAAAAAGTTTCGTTCGCGAAACGCCGTTACTTGAAACGGTCGTTTCTCCTAAACCGTGCATCGGAATCGAACGAACTACATATCAAAACGAAGCTCGTAACATGAGCTATCTAGACATGGCAATGGTCATAATCTATCAGGGGGTTCTCGGGTCCTAATGTTATGCACAAAAACAGTCTAAAGAAAATCGGACGTTACGACGGCTATGTTTACGCGATTTCCCATATTTAAACCATTCAAACCCATTCCAAATCAACCTCAAATCCAACCTCAAATCCATCATACAACAAACATCCATCCTTATCACATCATAACAACCCCAAAAAATCCACATTAACCATTTATACTTATTCCTCACATGAACTAAAAGCTTTACTTAGGTTCTTTAACTAATTACCAAGATTTACAACTCCAACAATGCAACAAAACCAACTAATCTCTACAAACTCAACCAAACTTCAACCATTCAAGCATCATGCTTCACATATGCTATATCAAACACATTCAATCCTAATTACTCAAAACTAAAGCTAGGGTTTGTAGTTTATACCTTCCTTGGAGAGTGGAGAATCAAGAGAATGGCTTGGAATCACCTTTAAAGCCCTTATCCAAGCTTAATCTAAACAAAACTTCAAGAACACAAATTTTAGTTCTTGAAAACACTATTCACCATCTTCTTTCATGATTTATAGAAAAAGATTGGCTTGGAATTAGAAGCTTAAACTTATAGGAAGCATGTAACTATCCATGGGGAAGCTTAGATAATTACCTTGCTAAATAGTAAGTGGAGGAGCTTGGACTTCCATTTTTTAAGAAAAAACCCGAGAGCTTGAAGAAGAAGAAGAGATATTTTTGTGTTTTGCTTGGTGAAATGAAATGATTTGCTTGGTTGGTTGACTTTTGTTGTTTGCTTTAGTGAATTACCTAGTTGCCCTTGGTTTTTGTGTGGTTAACAATCCACCACATTTCCTTCCCTTCTATGTCATGCTTGCATCACTTTGCTATGTCATCCTCCCTTCCTTGTCCTCTTCTCATTGGTTGGGTGACATCACTTCCTCTAATCCCTTTGCTTAACTTCCTAATTGTTTGCCTAATGACCGCTGATCTGTTATACGGTTCGCTTAACTTTCGTTTTCATTTATCGTTTGAAGGATCATACCCGGGATCTTATTACTTAGGTTCCCTTAACCTTTCTCAATACATTGTATTCCTTTTATGATCCTCTCTTATAATCCTTTAATTTAAATCATTTTTATCCTGTTACCTTATACTCAATTCTCTCCGTATCTAGTGGATTTCCGGGAAAAATCAAAGTGTTCGGAATTGGATTCTGACGATCTTTACATACACTTATATCCCATATAAAGTACTAATAAAATCTCAGAATATCCATATCAGAACCCCTACATAGTGTGGCATGAAAAGTTTTCTCGTTCAGCAAAAACACTATTCATAAGGGTTTCAAAATTTCTCAAAAATTGGGGTTATTACAGTCTCCCCTCCTTAAAAGGATTCCGTCCCGGAATCGGATAGAAAACAAATGGGGATACTTTCTTAGCATTTCATTTTCTAACTCTCAAGTAAATTTTCCCACATTGTGGTTCTTCCATCAAACTCTGAATAGTTTGATAACCCTTCTCCAAAGCACTTGTTCCCTTTTCACTCTATAACCCTTCCTGGTTGCTCCATATAGGTTACGTCGGGTTACATATCTACGCGCTCATATGCCTCTATTTATCTGGCATCTGAATTTCACTTCCTTAACATTGATACGTGAAACACATTACGACCTGCTACATGTTCGGGGTTGGGGCTAGCTCATATGCTAACTTCCCAAACGTCTTAATATATCCAAGGGTCCAACAAATTGTAGACTTAGCTTTCCTTTCTTTCCGAACCTCATCAATCCTTTCCAAGGGATACCTATAACATTACTAGGTCCCCTATTTCATACTCTTTATCCTTTCGTGTCAAATCAACACACTTATAATGTCCATCTTGGGCTACTACCAGCCGTCCTCTGATTAGATCTATCATATCCCTGGTCCTTTGGACTACTGCGGGTCCGAGCATCTTGCGCTCTACAACTTCATCCTAACATAAGGGAGATCGACATTGTCTTCCCTCAAGGATCTCATAAGGCGATACCTCAATACTGATATATGATCTATTGTCGTAAGATAACTTAATCTGCGTTAAATGATCATTCCAAATTCTTTCAAGTCTATTACACAGACTCTCATCATAGCTTCCAATCATTAGAGCTCTTGCTTCTCAATACCCATTCTTTTCCAGTTCGTAATCGCTATCACCTTCCGTTCCTAATATTATACTGGTTATACTTTTGCTCGTTAGCGTTCTATAACCTTTTAATAACCACGTCAACCTTAGTATCACGAACGTGTTCCCATTCCGCATACTACCACCACTTTATTACTCCTTTTTCAGTTGTTTCTAATTTCCGGAATTCGATCCATCAAATAGAAGTAAAGGAATTTGTTGAGAGATCACTATGATCACGAACACTTGTCCTATTGCATAGTTAGTACAGAAGGTGGCCAGCCTTTAGTACTTGACAAGCAATTAAACAATAGTTGGTATCCTACTCGGCTTCTATCACACAGATAGATAGTCATTCGGCAATACCTCCCCTTCTGGAAGGGTTGTTCTTCTCAGCTTACATGAAATGAAAAGAAGAGAAAAGAACGAACTGAAGAGAATTGTATATATGAAAAAAAAATATACTGCCTCAAAATATCTGGCTTGGAACCTACCTCTGAACTATAGAGGTTTGTCATAGGAGAACAAAACATATACGTATTTATATCAGCATCAAGCATTATAGCCTCATATTTCCCATGCCCAAATATTTCTATTCCGTCCATCATTCCATGGACCCACACTCTTCCTCGAGCTTATACATAATCACCTTTGAAACTCCCTCGACATCAAAAATCGAATCTGGGATCTCATTCTATACATCATCGTTACTAGGATTCTATGCTTGCACCGCAACCTTCCTCGTATAATAATACGACTCTCTATTGATAAGAAAGAATAAATATTTACTAGGTAGATACTCTACTTAATTAGTCTATCAATGATAACTTATACACTACCACGACCCGATTAGTGGTACTCAATCTCAACACCCATTTCAATACAACTCTCACGATTGTAATCAGCTCACTACTCGCAGAATCATTGCTGCCTTACTATGGTCCACCACTGACCCACTGTCATCATTCACTTTCCATGAAATCTTATTAGCTAACCATACGGAGTCCATACATGTCGTATCAAATCCTTCTAAGGAGGTAACATAATCACCATTTCTGATTCATGAAGAACACTCCTGATCCTGACATACATACATGACATGAAGCAGATAAAAGTGCAGAAGAGTTTCAATCAAAGCAACGATAGCAGGTTAATACTATTCTTAATCATACGCCCTAAATAGAAGAATTAACTCAAGGGTTCATCTAGTCCTTTTTGAAACATGGTCCTGGATTATCTCAAGATAGGACCTTCTAAGATAGATAGCCCGTTCATGGCGATTACATGAATTAAACCTTTACCAACTACTATTACGGTTGGGTATTGCACAGTCATCAGAAGGAATGTCAATCTTCCAAACCATAATTCAACCTTCACATTTTTAACCATCATCACTGTATTCTTTTGGCACACGCGCCTATAATTATCCTCTTACCCTTAAAGTGTCGGCCACCTCTTTGGCCTTTCCTGATAGTAAAATTTCCTTACAGTCAATGTCATTTTAACCACCTCCAAATAAATTTTCTACCTTATTTCCGATCACTGCTTGAGTGAAGATGTTTTCCTTAAAATCAGATGGAAAAAATATCACCATTTTTCCATAAGTTATTGCCTCAGTCTTTAGAGGCTAATCACTGTCAAGACTGACTCTCAATCATACTTAGAACATTTTTTTTTTCTTAAGTCCTAATTGCCCTGAACAATTTCGACCATTACTGGTTCGATTCATACTTTCTCGTGGTTTAACACGTGCCCCACTTGGCATCATTATAATTACGTCATATTTCCTTTATCCACATTTCTATTCTTGAGAATTTTGAATATTACCTTTTTCCTTATAAAACCTCTAAGGTTATCCTTCAATCGTTCCTCCTGTATTCCCTAGATACAGGGCATATCACAATACCATTTACTAATAGTAGAACCATTGTCTATATACTTCTGCAAAATTTCTCCACTGATTCTTAAAGGTTGTTGTTACCTTAACCCTTTCCCAATCATACTGTCAAAACTCATACTGTCCCTATTAAGGGTGACATGCCAACCTTTATGCAGTCCCCTAGGATTCATTTTAAGTTACCAATGTTCTATCCTTAATTCCACCTTTAAAAGGTACCTGCATCCTTCCACGAATAAATCAAGTCATATTTCCTTGATAGATTATCATATTCATCATTCCCACCTCGATAGTCTATACCTAACTTCATAATAGCATCCTTATTCAAATTGAGGTCAATCCATATGGCCTCCAAAAGACAACAACGGTTATCCGCTTGTCTTGCCTAATTTGGTAACGATAACAAGGATGTTCTGGAAGATATTGGTCGTGTTCAACGTGAACTTCTTCTTAATAATTCCTTATTTACTTCTGTTGTTTATCTCAACAGTCACCTCAATGTTGGGATATCTTTATACCTGGCGTCTCCCTTTCTGGGTATCAAGCCACCGGTCTTACATTTCCTTCTTGAAGGTCACTTCCTTCATCCAATTTTTCCTAATTTCTTACTTCCTTATCCCCTTAGTCTATCCGCGTCTCATTATTTATCCTTCGAATTATCTCAAGGTTTCCTCGAATCCTCCCAACTTACAGGGGATAAACTATATGTATCTCTTATGCCCTCAACCATCAATTTTAACTTATGGTGAATCACCCTCATCCTGACGAATGCATACTTTTCTATTTCTAGTGCTACGAGTCGTTAGGGTTTCCTCATACCCAACTCCCTTATCATACCTCAACTCTATTGCCGTTATATTCCTTTCCACTTCAATTTCTTTTTATTTTCCTTTCTCTTATCATTATTTCATGAACCAACACAACATAAGCATTGATTTCAAACATCCCGTCATTCTGGATTCGTGTCCTCAGAATGAATCTTGATAACTTTTACAACTTAGATTCATAATTTATCATACTCGTCTGCCTTTGTTCTGGCTCTAAAGCTTTTACACTATCTCCTTATCTTTGGGAATTACTTTCCCGAAAACAATTGATTGAACTTAAATCAGTTTATTATAATCTCTTGCTCCGTGCCTTCCTTGGCCTTTTACCGTCGGGTGGTCTCTCTCTTAGGAGGGTAAGTGATAAAAACAGTCTTTTGTGATTCGTCAATCATTTAGAATCTCAAATGATTCCTATATTTCCTTTAGCCAGGCTCTTGCCTCGACTGGGTCAGCTTGTTCCTTGGAACTCTGAGAGCTTAGCGATTTAAAGGTCCTGAAAGAATTTCTCACCGCACTGTCTCCTCAGGGTGGTGGTTGGGGATAATAGTCTAAGTTCTTTTTAGACAGGTCCATGAATTGCCGTATAGGAGTACCGTCTCGGGTCTCCTTTCCTTACTTGACTTTCTGTTTCCTTAGTATGAAATGTTTCATCCTACTCCCCATAATTGGGGTCATCTTTTAATTTAAAATCCTCATTTTCCACTCCATTATGTCATGGGTTCCTTCTATCTTGATGGCGACCTCCCTGACTATCACGTTCAGGGTTTGCTCTAAATCTTATTCCTCAAACTATGGCTCTCATCTAAGTTCTCATCCTTACGCTCTTGAACTTTTGGAACCCAAATTCTATAGGAATACCTCATTATTCCCTTATCATCTTTCTCGATATTAATCTTTTATCTAATTGTTGGCTCCCTGCCTTCATTCATAACTTTTTCTGGCACAATATGATCTTTTCCAATAATTCGGGCTGTATTGCAATCTTAAACAGCTTTTCGGTACCGGCTCCGGTTACCTTCACTTCTATTTCCATTTTCTCAAAATCTCTTATAAACTCTCCAAAAGACATTATCATCTTGAGTCTCTCCTTTTTACTAAGGGCATCAGCCACCATATTGGCTTTCCCCGAATGATAAAGAATCTCCCAATCATTATTCTTGATTAGCTCTAACTGCCTCCTCTGGCATATGTTGAGCTCTTTCTACGTGAAAATGTACTAGAGCACTTATGGCTTAGGTAATTCTTGCACTTCTCTCCATACAAGTAGTGCCTCCAATCCTTAGGGTAAAACTATTGCCACGAGCCTAAGCTCATGAGCGGGGATATCGAATTTCATATTACCTTAATTGTCTTGACATGTACGCGATTACCTTACCGTGCTGCATAAGCACGCACCCTAAGCCCTTGTGCGAAGCGTCACTATACTTCACAAAATCTCTTTTTCCATCCGGCAACGCCAGCATAAGGGCCATCACCAACCTCTGCTTCAGTTCTTGAAAGCTGTTCTCGCATTTCTCTGTCCATTCGAACTTCTCAGTCTTACGAGTAAGCCGCGTTAAAGGGGCTACTATCTTTACAACTTGAACGAACCTCCGGTAGTGACCGGCCAATCCTACCTCTGGTAGTTGACCAAACCATGGTCATCAATTCATCAGTGGTCCTTTATCCAATCCTGTCAGGATCCTCCATGGGATCCTCCTCAATAACTATCCCTTCTAGGACAACATCCTCAACCGCTAAATCCTCAATATCAACATCATCCGGTCCTGCATTAGGACACTCTATCGGATCCACAATCCGATCTCCAATTAGTAATAAAATATCATCGCGATGTTGCTCCTCAACCTCAGGGTTCGGAGTCCCGCTACCATATACAATAACGAACTACACTCCTATCACGATATTTATAAGGGTTCCCATAAGGGTTTTAACTGTCAGTACTACGTTAGGTAGCCCGACTATGAACTTGGCAAGAGTTCTTATTATCTTAGTGAACTTATTATCTTAACGTCCCATCATCTCTGAGGTTTATAACGCTTCGCTCTGATACCATTTCTGTAACACCCCCTGATCCGGGGTCGGGGATCCGGGTTGTCACGGTCTTTCTTTCCACAATATCACTTCACTTAATTAATAATAAATAACCTCATACTGTGACCCCACACTAACACACACCACAACCCGTTATAGTCTCAGAGATGAAATTGAAATAAGTACAAGTCTTTGAATCCACAATTTAAAATTATTACAACCCAAAATGATTACTTGATAATTTACAGTTAATTGCCATTATCTGCCACAAGTTATAATTATACATAATTTGATTCTCAAAAGTAGATGGTCTAAACTACAATGGATCTACCTCTGCAGCTATAGCAGCTACAATATCAGCGGGAAGACGCGGGACGCTTCCCACGCGCTTGCGCTGGGTCTGCTGGAGTCTGGCCATCTCTCCTAACTGTTGTTGTGTGATGAAGAAATAAAGCAAGAGTGAGCCTTACAGCTCGCAAGATAATATGTATAGTGATAACAATAATATAAGTATCTAAATGGATACTTAATAGCATCTCTATCATATGCAAGATAATTACTTGCTAGATATAAGTAAAAACAAGGAATGAAGCTACCAATACTTCACCACACTTATATCATATAAAGTTACTTGAACTGCCACCGTTCAAAGTATTATAAGTTTTAAGAAAAACATCCCATAGATGAGACCACAAGTTAAGACTTGAATAGATTCAATCTTTGAAATATTATTGAATGAAAAAGTTATGAGATACTTTATTTAGTCCTGATATATATATATATCCACATATATATATATCCCGAAAACATTTCCTGGAACCTCTGTTATGTGAAGTATGAACAGAGTTCGAAACATCCAATGAATTTTGGAAAGGAAAAGAATTTTGGCATAAACCCGATATCTTGCTGATCAGGCAAAGATACCAATAAGTAACCTTTTCTACTAGTAGATGGACGAATTCCCCACTGGTCATCACCCTGGTCATAATTAAGACCTATGCTGGACTGCCACTCAGCCACTTATGCATTTGATGGACTCCCACTGAGCCACTTACACAATAATAGACCGTACCTCGGCCTGTCGCTTATGCCGACTCAATGAGAGGGGCTTACTTCCCGAACGTTGGGCAAGTAATCAATTCATTTACCAAATCTGCAACCTTGTTGCGAATATAAAATACACCACAGAGCCGGATTCCCCAGGTTTTGAGCGAGTATTTAAATCCCCTTAAAAAGGAAGATCTTAAATATAAAAATGAGTTTTGGGATCCACTCTGACTTTTAAAAATCATTTTGAAGACTCGAAAATACTTTAAAGAGTGTTTGGAGTAAGGCTGATTTAATGAAGTAAATCAGTCCCCAGAATATTAGAAAATATCTGAATATTATTAATTAAATAATATTCCCATAAAGAATAATCTTTATAAAAAATAATAGAAGTAGAAGTATTAAAACTTATACTTGAAACGAGTATTAAATAACCAAAGATATACTTATATGAAAGTATTATCTTTAATTGAATAATCGAAAATAAGTTTGATTATTTACACCTTATTCTTTAATAAAATAAAGAATATACCTCAGCAAATAATCGGAGTCATAGATCCTCAAATGAATATTCAAATAATATTCAATAAATAAAATACGCTGAGTCATAATACCTCGAATGAATATTATAAATAATATTCATTAAATAATATAAAAGGAGTCATAAGTCCTCGAATGAATATTCAAATAATATTCAAATAAATAAATAAAGCTGAGTCATAAGCCCTCGAATGAATATTATAAATAATATTCATTAAATAAAATAAAGGAGTCATACATCCTTAAATGATTATCCAAGTAATATTCAATAAATAATATAAAGGAGTCATAAGTCCTCGAATAATATTCGAAATAATATTCAATAATAAAATAAGGTTTAAAGTTATCGAATAAACCTTATTCGATTAATAGTTTGGAAAACTATAACCATATATATATATATATAAATATATATATATATATATATCCATATCCATATATACAAGATTACTCGGGATCCTCGACTCCCGGTTTTAGAAAATATTCTCACCTTTGGGTCCCTATACTAAGGGTATATGCAAGATACCGCTATCCTCTAGCATAGGTATTATCAACTGAACCAACAGATATATATTTCAAGAATATGAAACAGGCATGCATATATACCATATCACATGCTACAATATATCGCAAGAATTTGCTAAATAACCAACATGCATCTATCGCAAGATAATGCATATACAAGTGTATTCATCACAACAACAGTATAACGGATAGAATACTTGCCTGAGCGACTGGGGGTTACGAATGGCTCGGGACGAGTCTGGTAACCTATAAGCAACAAGTAAGTTGGAATTAAACCAAAGTCACTTGTAAATCTATACTTTAACTAACTTAGACTCTAACGCTTGTTTTGCGCTCACCGATTTGCTTAAGTCACTCGGGTACCCTCGGCTCCACCATTTTTAATAATTTAACCTTTACGAGTTTTAAAACGATTCTTTCGCGAATGTCTTACCAACTGCCTAACACACTTACCATAAATGTTTCACACATTAATTAACCCTTTTTGGTCTTTAACCTACATTCCAAAGTAAGGCGAGGGAAAAAGTTTCGTTCGCGAAACGCCGTTACTTGAAACGGTCGTTTCTCCTAAACCGTGCATCGGAATCGAACGAACTACATATCAAAACGAAGCTCGTAACATGAGCTATCTAGACATGGCAATGGTCATAATCTAGCAGGGGGTTCTCGGGTCCTAATGTAATGCACAAAAACAGTCTAAAGAAAATCGGACGTTACGACGGCTATGTTTACGCGATTTCCCATATTTAAACCATTCAAACCCATTCCAAATCAACCTCAAATCCAACCTCAAATCCATCATACAACAAACATCCATCCTTATCACATCATAACAACCCCAAAAAATCCACATTAACCATTTATACTTATTCCTCACATGAACTAAAAGCTTTACTTAGGTTCTTTAACTAATTACCAAGATTTACAACTCCAACAATGCAACAAAACCAACTAATCTCTACAAACTCAACCAAACTTCAACCATTCAAGCATCATGCTTCACATATGCTATATCAAACACATTCAATCCTAATTACTCAAAACTAAAGCTAGGGTTTGTAGTTTATACCTTCCTTGGAGAGTGGAGAATCAAGAGAATGGCTTGGAATCACCTTTAAAGCCCTTATCCAAGCTTAATCTAAACAAAACTTCAAGAACACAAATTTTAGTTCTTGAAAACACTATTCACCATCTTCTTTCATGATTTATAGAAAAAGATTGGCTTGGAATTAGAAGCTTAAACTTATAGGAAGCATGTAACTATCCATGGGGAAGCTTAGATAATTACCTTGCTAAATAGTAAGTGGAGGAGCTTGGACTTCCATTTTTTAAGAAAAAACCCGAGAGCTTGAAGAAGAAGAAGAGATATTTTTGTGTTTTGCTTGGTGAAATGAAATGATTTGCTTGGTTGGTTGACTTTTGTTGTTTGCTTTAGTGAATTACCTAGTTGCCCTTGGTTTTTGTGTGGTTAACAATCCACCACATTTCCTTCCCTTCTATGTCATGCTTGCATCACTTTGCTATGTCATCCTCCCTTCCTTGTCCTCTTCTCATTGGTTGGGTGACATCACTTCCTCTAATCCCTTTGCTTAACTTCCTAATTGTTTGCCTAATGACCGCTGATCTGTTATACGGTTCGCTTAACTTTCGTTTTCATTTATCGTTTGAAGGATCATACCCGGGATCTTATTACTTAGGTTCCCTTAACCTTTCTCAATACATTGTATTCCTTTTATGATCCTCTCTTATAATCCTTTAATTTAAATCCTTTTTATCCTGTTACCTTATACTCAATTCTCTCCGTATCTAGTGGATTTACGGGAAAAATCAAAGTGTTCGGAATTGGATTCTGACGATCTTTACATACACTTATATCCCATATAAAGTACTAATAAAATCTCAGAATATCCATATCAGAACCCCTACATAGTGTGGCATGAAAAGTTTTCTCGTTCAGCAAAAACACTATTCATAAGGGTTTCAAAATTTCTCAAAAATTGGGGTTATTACACCTCAGAAGTTGGTACTCTATCTAAAAACCCAAAAAAAATCAGAAAAAATGGGCAGAAATTTTTTTTCCAGAGACCTCCCGAGCGCCCGCCTGGAAGCTAGGGCGCCCGCTTGGAAAGCCCGGGCGGCCACCTGGAGCCCTTCTGTTGAAATTTTTTTTCGGCCTTATAAAAAAATTTGATAAACAAAAAAAACAAAAATACCACAAGCCATAACCCCACTACCCACGTTTTTCCTCCTACAAACAATCCACAACTCCACTCCTATTCTAATTCTAAACCTAAATCCTACCCTATATATACACGCAACCTCTCGTATACACTCCCATATACTTTCAACTTACAGAATCACTCCTACACACAAAACACAACTCTCAAACACTTATTCTCAGTTTCAATGGCCCCAAAGAGATCTCGAATTGTTGATAGCTATAACACCATTCCTACTGTTGATTCTTCGAGGGGTACTGCTGCGAGGCCCCGATTGGTGGATAGGGCTGTTGAGGAGGAGTATACTAGGCTTCTGACTAAGTCAATTCTGAAGGAGAGAGGATTTTTGCCATCGGGGAGGGATGGTGAGTTATTGCCAATGATTGTTGAGAAAGGGTGGATTTTTTTTGTGAGTCACCGGAGGCGGTCCCGATGAGTGTGGTTCGCGAGTTTTATGCGAACGTAAAGGCTGAAAAAAATGGGTATACTGTTGTTAGTGGGCTTATGGTTGATTATCAGCCCGTTATTGGGCAGCGACAAAGGAAGCCCAGGGAGGAGAATTGGAATGAGAAGACCCCCGAGGATTTTGATTTAGATTTGATTTTTTCTACTCTCTGTCAGCCGGGCACGGTGTGGAAGTTTAAGACGGGATCTAACGAGTATCATTCTTTTCCAGCTGTTGCGATGAACAAGTATGCCCGTGCATGGAATGCCTTTATTTGTGCTAATATTTTGCCTTCTTCGCATGCACATGATGTTACAGTTGAGAGAGCCAGGTTGTTATGGGGGATCTTGAATGAGGAGTATTATGTAGGACCTTGGTGAGTTTATCTACCAAGGGATTTTGAAGTTTTTGAGGGGGAGGATGCAAAGCAACACCCCTTATGCTTCTACTATCACGTAGCTGTGCAGGGCAGTTGGAGTCCACTAGCCTTCTTATGAGCAGCTGCAGATGCCGGCCGCTCCTATTGATTCATCGACGCTGAATGCAATACAGGAATTGACGGGTGGAGAACCCGAAGAGCATGGTTTGGGATATCGTCTTCCAGGAGGACGTCCAACAGCTGGTGCTATGATGGTTAGGCCCAGTCAGGCTCATGACGAGGCAGGTTCTTCTAGAGCCCAGGGAGGTGCTGGTTCAGGGATGACTGGTGCCCAGTATAGGAGACTATCCAGGAGGATGGATTCAATGTACGAGTCGCAGAGTAGGTTTGCTCATGAGCTCACCCTAGCACTAGGGACTGCTTTCAGAGGCCTTGGAGCTGACATCCAGTGGCCCATTTTTGGTGAGGACTCTGCTTATCCACCTCCTAACACTCCACCCTCTGAGGGTGATGATGATGATTTCTCTGAGTAGGTATACCCTGTGTTCCTTTCTACTACCTTCACTGGGGACAGTGAAGATTTTAAGTTTGGGGGTGGTAGTTAAGGAGCATATTTTATGTGTGTCATATAGTTGCATATTCATGATAGTTTAGTTCATATAATTGCATATTTTTGCCATATAGTTTTTGAATTTTTTTTATTTTTTATTTTATAGTTTTATTTATCATGTCATTTAGCTCATGCATATACCATGATCCCTTTTGCATTACTTTACCGATTGATTTGTGATATTGATGCGAGTGTAGTGATATCGTTAGAGTGATGTTAAATCTTGTAGGTTGACATGCATGGTAGAAGTACTTATAATTTCACTAAGTCTTAGAGTATGCTTAAGGACTAGATTGTTGTCATGGTTTGATGGTTTTTGAGGTTAATCTATTGATTATGTTTAGAATTTATGATAGGCTCTTAATGATAAAAGGCCTGAAAAGATAAAAAATTGGAGTGAAAATTGGAATTCATTACTAGCCGTGGCTAGGCATTAAATGGCTAGTAGCCGGCTCGTATTTTATGCGAGTAGTCTAGGGTTGAACAAGATGGAGCGAAACGCACTTGCTCAGAAATTTGAAAAAATTCAAAAAAAAAGAAAATTCAAAAAAAAAAGAAAAAAAAAGAAAAAAAATATGGCTTAATACATAATTGATCACGAGTGAGCTCTTTTGTATTCGAGTTATTAAGTTCTTAGGTGACTTTGTGGCTAGTGACCTAAGGCTTTTATAGTCTGGGATCCGCTAACCTAACGCTCATTAAATGGATGCCTTTGCATAAGTCTTTTGTGGACCTCACTCATTGCACGATCAAATAAGCATTTGTTTATTGTGTTGAATGAAAGCATGATTCCGTAATAAGCTCCAGTGATCTTGAAGTGTTATAAGTCATTTTGTGTTTAGAATTTATTCTTCGTATAATCATGTGATTGCCTTGAGGATAATTGAGTTATGATAATTGATCTAGTTTCAAAGCATATCTGTTAAGCATCCGCACACACCACGTTTCTAGTTGTATGTTAGCTTGCATAATTTGATTGACCTTTAGTCGCCTAATTGCATTTGTTGAGATTTCATGTGTTGGTTGGTTCAGTCATCGCGAGGGGGATCGCTGTATTTCATGTAGTCTGCATTCATGCATGTTTTTATATTGTTTTTGAGGCTGTGATGCTTGAGGACAATCTTCGATTTAAGTTTTGGGGTGTGATAACTGGCATTTTATACCACTTAGAATGTCTTATAATGGCTTGAATTGATGGCTTGAATTGATGTCTTCAAATCAAGTATTTTGTGTATTTGATGCGCTTTCGAGTGTTTTTGTATTTCAGGGTGTAGCTTGCGTATGCAGGGAGATTTCATCAAAATAAGCCTAGGGAAGTACTTGGGATCAGTCTCGGGGAAATGTGCGAAGAATTCAGCAAAATCAGGAGCAGGAAAAGATATTTTCCAGAAGCTTGCCAGGCGCCCGCCTGGGATCTGGGGCGGCCACATGGGATCTGGGGAGCCTGCCTGGGAAGTTGGGGCGGCCGCCCGGAGTCGGGAAATTCAATTCTGATTTTTATTAAGTCATGTTCTACTGGACGTCTGAGACGGCTGATTCTTGTGGACTTCTATATAAGTAATCTTCAGAGACGTTTCACAACAGGAAGTATTCATCAAGCAAAGAGTAAGGAGAGAAGAAAAGAAGACCTTTTTAGCACACCACAACGAAGAAGAGTAAGCATACGTTAATCTGTGATTCATTTATTCATTGTAACCGTGGATGCTAGTTTTCTTTACTTTGAACCTTAATACTCTTGTGATGTACTTTGGTTTTAATAAATAGTTAGTTAGTTTATAATGTCGTGTTATTATCATGTTTTCATATGAACCCATGGTGACGATGAGTTCTATCATGGGTTAATCGTGATCATGGGGTCGTAGCAGATTTACTATGGATTTCGTTAGTTAATTGTTTAATACCTTGGTTTGTGATGATTGTATGATATATAGTATAGGTTGTGCTTATTCATCTTATGTACGTCGCGAACATATAAGATAGCATGTTAATCTCTTGTGAAGCGACAGTGAATCTTGAGATTTAGAACTTGCCATGCTAGCATAGGTTCCTGTATTGTATGCATGATTAGTGGGTAACTCTAACCATTTTACTTGCCCTGTGTAATCATAATGAATAACTTGCGCTTAAATCGTTATGTTTTCAAATTCTGTAGACATATAGGGTCTCAACATAATTGATGCCTATGCAACTTCTATCTTAATTGTGGCTGTTTGGTAGAATGGTACTAGTACAACGAAAGTTGGCTTTTAGCAGTTTCGTGTTGTTCGATTAATATTATCACCGTTACATGCTAAGGGTAATAACAATAACTATTGAATGAAGTAGTAATGAAGTTATGATCTCATGTGTGTTTAATATTGTTAATTCAAGTAATAATTTAAGTGTTCTATTCTCGTACTTAATTGTAGTTAATAATTAGTTAATGAACCTTTAGTGTTATTGTCTTGACATTGAGAAGTAATCATACATTGGTGAGTGAATGTTAATTAAATATAATTAGTCTGAGTCTCTGTAGGAACGAACTAGAAATCATTCTATATTACTTGTGAACATATATACTTGCGTGAATTATTAGCGCGTGTTTTGTGCCTAACAATAGTCAATATAGTCTATGTCTTTTATGAGGAATTGCAAGTGTAGCATTTTTCATATATCTCTGTTAAATTCCGAGCTCAGAAAATTACTGAATAGGAAAAGTTTTGTTTTCAATTTTTCAAGTATTATAAACTTATTCTAGGTATTTAAATTTAATTATCATAGTTTATAATTGATTTTTATAAAACTAAACTTTCAATTTAAACTAAAGTTCAAATTTATTTTTTGTCTACAAAAATCAGAAGCTCGTTTAAATAACATGTTTTTAGAAGTTTCAAACATGAACTGTCGATTTCAACCATTATAGTCTTAGGATGTAAAACTTTATCACAAAGGACAACATACGGAGTTTGTATACCTATAATTTGCAGCAACTGTATATAAGAGGTGCAATTGTAATAATATATAACACCAGTTTGAGAATCTTCTTTCGCTTTGTCTTCAACCTTTACTTCTGAACATAGTCTATCAATTCTCAAGAAAAATAGTGACATTGTCAAATCACTAGCTCGTGTAGTGTTTTCGACCTCATTCTCTAAAACCCTAAAACGAGTTTTTTCATCAGTTCTACTAAAAAATATTAAGACTTTCCCAGATACTACATACAGATTTACTAATGTTATCAAAAGGTTTATCCGTAATTGAACTCTTCAAATTTAATTCAGCTTTATCACTCCTCCGTCTCCACTCCTCTAAAGTAGTTTTATTTACATATTTATTTTTTGGAGGTCTAGTACTCACAACATCCCATAAATTTTCAACTACTTTAAAGAAAAAGTGTTATTCAAGTAGTGTAGCCTAAGTTAAAATTTGTAGTAGTGTTACTTTGCTGAACACGTGCCTCCAATATATTCTTTGTAATTTATGATGCAGATTCCGACGTTTTGCCGTCTTTATGTGATACATACACATAACGTAAGAGTTGTTGTAGCAAGGGGGACTATTTTTGCAATAAATAGTCAGGGAAATATGATTCATAATAACTCGATTGCATCCCAAAATGTCAAAGTATCTGTTGATGAAGTTTTAGCTGAATATCAACTAACACCACTTCATGTGCCATGTGACGAACATGAGACAGTAGAAAATGCGGCAGGTAGCTTTGTTCAATGGCCAAAGGAGCTTGTGATGTCAGGGCAGGTATACCTTTTGAGGTTCAATTGTTAATTTTTTTTCTTCTCATAAAATTATAATAGAACCATTGCTAGAAATATTTTTATCAGGATCCTGTATTACTGGAAAAGAAAAAAATCAAGAGGTGACCTCCAAAAAAATTGTTCAAAAGCCAAAAAAGGTTGAAAGTAAAGGTTTGGTGACTCCTGTAAAGAAAACTCATGCAATATCTAGTGATGATATAAATTCAACTGAGCATCTCCGATCTTTGCGTTTCTTGCTTAACAAGAGGTCTTCTGGTAAAAAAGGTGAGTTATTTAATGTTTGAAGAAAATGAAGAAAATCCGATATACATCATGTATGAAGATGTCGACTAGTTTTTGACTATGAGTTGGTTAAACATGCCCATTCTAGAGATTTTTATAAAGTAAGCTCAAGTTTTTTATTTCCTTTATTTACTTTGCAATCTATCAACACACATATATTTATTACATTAACTAATTTTTGTAGGTATGTTAGAACATTGTGTAATCAATCGGAGAATGCTGAATTTGCATTCATGTTACCATCTAGATTGGAAATAACGACACGTGACTATGAAAGTAAAAGAGAAGTAACTGAGTACTTGAGAGAAATTTTAGTTGCCAATAAAAATAAGCGCTATATCTTAGCACCTTACATTCAAGATTAAGTACAAAAAAAGTTACTGCTAGTAATTCTATTGCAATCTAATATATATATTACATATGTTTGTATTATTATAGCCAACACTGGATGTTACTCCTTTTCTGTCTACGTGAAACTGTAGTCTACATTTTTGCTTCATTGAAACAAGAAAGGAAAATATGTTTGACCACACCTACACGAACGTAGTGAAATATGAATTCGAAATCCGCATAGTGTAATGTATATATCCTAACTTAGTAAGAGATATGATTAATATATACATATTTTACAAGGCATTAAAAATGAAAAAACCAGAAGGTGGATCAAATAATAATAAAAAAGTCTTTCTGTGGCATCATATGGATGTTCAGGTATAAACTAAATTTTCTATGTTAATTTTTTTGCTCGTTTGTTGCTTATTTTTAATAATTCTTGTTTGTTTATGTGCAGTGTCCTCAACAAAAAGGAGGTAAAGAGTGTGGTTTTTTTATTATGAAGTACATGCATGACATAGTCACGCTTTCTAATAAAAATCTTTGCATGAATTGGAAAGTGGTAAGAGAGATAACTAAAATATTTTCTTACAAATATTGAAATCTTAATTTATCTAAATATCTTGTTTTTCTTTTGCAAGGAACTCGGTTAAAGAAGTTACACCAAAAATGAACTCAGTGAGATTAGGGATCTTTGGGCAAATTTTTTTACTATAGAATATCTTTAATCAGGTATTAACAAAAACTTTAACAAGCTATATTACTTTCTATTATAGAATGTTTATAAGTGGTTTTATGTTGCTTTAATTAAATAAACAGATGGCCTAAAATAAATTATTATTTCTACCAAATTTAACCATTGTCAATTGTTAATGTTAATAATTTTTTGCATATGTATTATATTGCAGGGATTTATCACGAATCAAGCTATAGAGCCACAAAACGGGTTATGAAGGGGGGGTATTGAAGAAGAAGAGCAAGAATTTTATTATATTTAGCGCATGAAAACCAAGTACTAGACTATTAGTGTACTTCTTCCAATTGTAATTTATTAGTTTTATCAATTAATGTATTTCCAAGTTTAAACAAGATACATAAAACCAAATCTTTTAAATTTTTTTAATCAAATTTCAGATGAGTTTTTGTTATAATTTTTCGATGGTGTTTGCTAATATTGTTTGTAAGCAGGTTAATTAGTACCAACCAAACAGGGTAGAAAAATCATCTTTTGACTTTAGGCATCGATTTATCACATGTTCAACACAAAAATAAAGGGCTTTATGCGACGATTTTTCTCAATAACCGACACTACAAACTTACACTACAACGAAATTTCTCTGACCGACGCTAATAAACAACACTATATGCGGTGACATTTTTCAGAATCGACGCTACAAACCTATACTTTATGCCACAGGTTTTTTAAACGCCGACGCTATAAAATATAATTTTGGCGTCGGTTTAGTTTACTAATGCATCGGTTGTCAGCCAACACCTATGTACTATTAGCGTCGCCCTATTAACCGACGCTAAAGGACTATACCTGTAGCGTCCTCTACAAAGACTACGCCCAATAACCGATGCCTTAAACCTATTTTGACCGACACTAAATGCCCAATCTATACTAGTGTTGTTTTTTTCTCTCTATTTCTATATCATTTTACTTTTAATTTTATTCTTCTTCTTTTATCTTTGATGGTGTTACATTATTTATTTTTTAATAAATTTACTCATTTCCCCTCTTTGTACCAGATTGGAGTTTGCACATGAACCGTTTGATAATTTGAAAACGTGAAAAAGAAATATATCTATGCCGATAATTTAAATATCAGTTCTATCATCTTCATCTCTTTTTTGTATTTGTAATGTTCTCTTTCCCTGCTTGACATACTATTTGGTTATACTTCCTAAAGTTTGTCTATAGTTTAATAGATTGGAAGATGGGTTGGTTGTTAATACTTCGTATGTCTTGCCAATTTTTCTTGCTCTTTGATGATGAGCATAATGGCTTGATTAAATTCTTTGAGAAAGTATGAATTTGTGTATGTAGGATTGAATAAAAGTTAAATGTTTTCCTTTATCACTTTTATTTAATTTAATGGATCCATTAAACTCACTAATAGTACATTCCTTTTTTCTCTTTTTTTGGGTGGAATGGGATGATTTTCAAATTCAACTATTATGATTTGTTCTCCCTTTCATATTTTGCACACTAAATGTTTGATTTAAGATGTAAGAGATTTTTTGTAAAATGTTAATATTATGTGTCGCTCCTGTTAATATTTATTTCTTCTTTGCTCAAAAGATGTTCGATGATATGCCTAAAAGAGAAGGTTCATAAATTTATTAATTTTAAGATATTTTTTATTCAATGATTTGATTTTATGGATGTTCATGAAAGCTCATCAATATTTGTATATACATCATTATAGCTTTCCCGTGTGAGTTTGTTTTGAGTTAAAAACAAATGACGTGAAATATTTTAGATGGGTAGGGCTTGCAGAGATTTTTGTTGGATCGTGACTATTTACTTAAAGGTCAGAACTCAGAACTTAAATGTTGATTATGAAAAAAATACAATGATTCGTTTAATTTAAAAAATGCAAATAAACAGTAGAAGAAGCTTATGTTGAAAGCTTTGAATTCGAAATTCAATTCTATTACACACTTTTCAAGAATTCAAATTAAGCTTTTGTATAATCTCTCCCTCTCTTTCTCTTTTTTTCTTCTGTATATCTTTATGATACGCTCTTTATATTAGTTTGATATTACATTTACTAATAATTGCTTCTTATTTATTGTAGTTTATGAAAGGATATCTTCAATATATTATTTATTTTAATATTTATATGATTAAATATAAAATTTAAATACACGTAGATCCTCTCTATTAGGACATGAATTTAATTGATCCAAATCAGAGTCAAATGGTTAAACTAGCCAAATTATTTTCATATATATTTATATTGTAGATTAAATATAAAAGAGATATTCCATTATTTTGAATCATCAAAATTATATCTTTTATAGAATATATCTCCAAGGTAATATGATCAAAGAAGAAATATCAAGACATTATATTTTTTAGATGTTGGTTGCAACATCGATAAGGCAACAAGCTCGAAAAAGGAATATTTCAAGAAATATTTTTTAGAGGTCTCGTGCTATATAAAAAATATTTTAATTTTCACTTCAAAATATATTTATACATCTATCAAAAGAGTTTTCATTCAAAATTTATTAATATTTATTATTGAAGCATTAATATCCATTTTCATAAACCATTTCATGTATATTTGACGTAACTTTCTCTCGTTTCACAAAATCAGCACTTCTCGGAAAAAAATATTCAGAAATACTTAAAAATATTTTCTACCATCCAAATATATTTTATATATTAGGAAATATATTTTAAGTATTTATTCAAGCCAAAACTTTGGTCAAAAGATCCATATATTTAGTTTCAAGACCAGTGATATTTTACTCGGAAACAAAAGCTGAAACAATCATTTTAAATCTAGATGAAATACTTCCACATGTCAGAATAACTTGAAATTTGGTATGGAGCATTTAAATGGTATTTTATATGCATGGTAAAGGTTTCTTAATATTTCAAGATTTTTTATCTGGACACAAATTTCGAGGGAGTTGGTCCCACATTTGACCTCGTTTGAACTAGTTTCCATTGACCATAGTTGAGTGAAAATTTCAGGACATCATTTTATAATATTTAGATATTTATCATATTTTATTGTATTTATTTAAGAGTTTTTAAGATGGTCATATTTAATGGTGCTTACTGCTTAATTAAAAGAAAAAGGAATATAAAATAAATTCAGCTGATTTTTGGGAGATCCATAAACTTGTTTGTCTCATATGACCATTTTCGTAGAAAAACAACTGGCACATCATGTCATCAATTCATGCCACTTCCATTATCCACAATCCACTCCATTTTAATCTCCACCATTCAAACTACTTAACTTCTCTTATAAATAAACCCCCATGTAACACCCCCAGATCCGGGGTCGGGGATCCGGGTCGTCACGGTCTTTCTTTCCACAATATCACTTCACTTAATTAATAACAACTAACCTTATGCTGTGACCCCACACTAACACACACCACAACCCGTTATAGTCTCAGAGATGAAATTTAAATAAGTACAAGTCTTTGAATCCACAATTTAAAAGTTATTACAACCCAAAATGATTACTTGATAAATTTACAGTTAATTGCCATTATCTGCCACAAGTTATAATTATACATAATTGATTCTCAAAAGTACGGGAAGACGCGGGACGCTTCCCACGCGCTTGCGCTGGGTCTGCTGGAGTCTGGCCATCTTTCCTAACTGTTGTTGTGTGATGAAGAAATAAAGCAAGGGTGAGCAGCAAGCCCACCAAAATAATATGTATAATGATTTACAATATATGAGCCTACTCATAATACTCATGAAAGTCTTGGTCAAAAGAAATGAACCAAGTTTGATATTTTAATGCGATGAAGTCGCAAAATATTCAGTATATATACATATATACTTTTCAAAATCTTGGAAGTCCTCTTCCATGCATAATATACACAGAGTTCCAGTGTATAACTGTATAAAAATATCGTTGCAAGGTGATCTCATATATCTAACCTTGTCTCAACGTTTTTCTGAAAATCTTTGTCATGCATAAGATAATCATTAACTAGATATAAGTTTAAAAGATGAAGTTACAAGATACCCCAAAATACTTATATCTTTCCCAAATACTACTTGAACTACCCCCGTTCAAGTTATAATCAGTTTCAAAGGTTCATCACATAGATGAGACTACAAGACAAGATTTGAATAGATTCAATCTTTGAATATCATTATAAATAATGAAGTTACGAGATACTTCATTAAGTCCCGATATATAAATATATTCATATATATCTCCCATATATTTCCTGAAAACCTCTTTCATGTAAAGTATGAACAAAGTTGCAATATCCAATGAATTTGGAAGGAAAAGAATTTTGGCATAAACCAGATATCTTGCTGATCAGGCAAAGATACCAATAAGTAACCTTTTCTACTGTAGATGGATGAATTCCTCACCGGTCATCACCCTGGCCGCATTAGGACCTCGCGCTAGACCGTTACCCGGCCACTCACGCGTTGATGGACTGCCACCCAGCCACTTACACTTTGATAGACCGTACCCCGGCCTGTCGCTTATGCCGACTCAATTAGATGGGCTTACTTCCCGAACATTGGGCAAGTAATCAATTCATTTATCAAAACAGCAACCTTGTTGTGAATATAAAATACACCATAGAGCCGGATCCCTCAGGTTTTGAACGAGTATTTAAATCCCCTTTAAAAGGAAGATCTTAAATATAAAAATGAGTTTTGGGATCCGCTCTAACTTTTAAAAATCATTTTGAAGACTCGAAAACATTTTTAAGAATGTTTGGAGTAATGCTGATTTAATAAAATAAATCAGTCCCAATATGAAAGAAATATCTGAATATTATTATTTAAATAATATTCCCATAAAGAACAATTGAGGTAGAAGTTGGAAAACTTATACTTGAATGAATAGCAATTAATCAAAGATATACTTATACGAAAGTAATATCTTTACTTGAATATCAAAAGTAAGTTTGATTATCGAACATTATTCTTTAATAAAATAAAGAATATTAATAAATAGTAAGCGGAGTCATAATACCTCGAATGAATATTATAAACAATATTCATTAAATAAAATAAAGGAGTCATACATCCTCAAATGAATATCCAATTAATAATCATTAATAATATAAACTGAGTCATAAGCCCTCGAATGAATATTCAAAATAATATTCATTAAATAAAATAAAGTTATCGAATAAACCTTATTCGATTAATAGTTTTGAAAACTATAACCATATATTTATATAAATATATATATTATACTCGGGATCCTCGACTCCCGGTTTAGAAAATATTTCCACCTTTTGGGTCCCTATACTAAGGGTATATGCAAGTTACCGCTATCCTCTAGCATAGGTATTATCAACAGAACCAACAGATATATATGGCAAGAATACGAAACAGGCATGCATATATATACCATATCAGCATGCTTCAATATATCGCAACATTTGCTAATTAACCAACATGCATCTATCGCAAGATAATGCATATACATATATTCATCACAACAACAGTATAACGGGTAGAAAACTTGCCTGAGCGACTGGGGGTTACGAATGGCTCGGGACGAGTCTGGTAACCTATAAGCAACAAGTAAGTTGGAATTAAACCAAAGTCACTTGCAAATCTATACTCTAACCAACTCAGACTCTAACGCTCGTTTTGCGCTTACTGATTTGCTTAAGTCACCCGGGTACCCTCGGCTCCACCATTTTTAATAATTTAACTTTACGAGTTTTAAGGCGATTCCTTCGCGAGTGTCTTACCAACTGCCTAACACACTTACCATAAATGTTTCATGCATTAATTAACCCTTTTTGGTCTTTAACCTATGTTTCAGAGTAAGGCGAGGGGAAAAGTTTCGTTCGCGAAACGCCGTTACTTGAAACGGTCGTTTCTCCTAAACCGTGCATCGGAATCGAACGAACTACATATCAAAACGAAGCTCGTAACATGAGCTATCTAAACATGGCAGTGGTAATAATCTAGCAGGGGGTTCTCGGGTCCTAATGCTATGCACAAAAACAGTCCAAAGAAAATCGGACGTTACGACGGCTATGTTTACGCGATTTCCAATATTTTAAACCATTCAAAACCCTCCCAATTCAACCTCAAATCCAACATACAACCAACATCCATCCTTATCACATCATAACAACCTCAACCAATTCAATTTTAACATTCATACTTATGCCTAAGCTTAACTTTAACCATTCTTAAGTTCTTTTAATCAAAACAACAACATTCACCATTCCATTTCACTACCATTTCAAATCCCAAACTATAAATCACAACAACAAGCTACAATAGCACCCTACTAATCAAAATCATCTTATAATATATAGGAATCTAGGGTTTGGAGATGGTATACCTTCCTTGAAGTGGTGGGAGGAGCTAGGAAGCCTTAAGAAGCTTTGAGAAGTCTTAGGAATGCTTGGATCTTCAAGGAAAACAAGAAAAACTTCAAGTTAAAAACTTGAAAACACTATTCATAGTCTTCTTCTTTGATTAAATGAAGAAGATGGAGAAGGAATTGATGGCTTAAACTCATGATATAGCCCTAACTAAGCATGAAGATGATTAAGGAATTAACTCACCAATTTAGGAAGCTTGGATCTTTGATTTTGAATTTCTTGCTCTTTTGAATAGTAAAAATCCGAGAGCAAAGATGAACCATGCCTTGGTTGCTTTTTGATTTTGATGAAAAATGATTTTGCTTGGCTTGGTTGGCTTGTTTTTGTGTTTGATTTAGTTAATTACCTTGTTGCCCTTGAATTTGTGTGGTTACAAAGCCACCACACCTCCTTCCTTTTTTGTCATGCCTATGTCACCTTGCACATGTCATAATGATCCCACTTGTCCACACCTTGTGGTTTGATGATGTCACAATCCCTGGCTTCTTGTACAAGCTTGTCTCTTGGTCACTTATTTGTTTTACGGTTCGCTTATCTTTCGTTCTCGTTTATCGTTTGAGGGATCATACCCGGATCTTATTACTTAGGTTCCCTTAACCTTTCTCAATATATTATATTCCTTTTATGATCCTCTCCTATAATCCTTTAATTTAAATCCTTTTTATCCTGTTACCTTTTTCTCAATTCTTTCCGTATCTAGTGGATTTCCGGGAAAAATCAAAGTGTTCGGAATTGGATTCTGACGATCTTTACATACACTTATATACCATATAGAGTACTAATAATATCCCAGAAGATCAATAACAGAACCCCTACATAGTGTGGCATGAAAAGTTTTCTCATTCAGCAAAAACACTATTCATAAGGGTTTCAAAATCTCCAAAAATTGGGGTTATTACAGTCTCCCCTCCTTAAAAGGATTCCGTCCCGGAATCAGATAGAAAACAGTTGGGGATGCTTTTCTAGCATTGTGCCTTCTAACTCTCTAGTCAATTTTCCACATTGTGGTCCTACCACCAACTCTGCCTAGTTTGATAATCCTTCACCTAAGCACTTATTCCTTTTTCAATCTATAACCCTTCCTGGTTGCTCCATATAGGTTACGTCTGGTTGCATGTCTATGCGCTCCTATGCCCCTATTTATCTGGCATCCGAATTACCCTTTCTTAACATTGATACGTGAAACGCGTTATGACTCGCTACATGTTCTGGGGTAAGGCTAGCTCATATGCTAACTTCCCAATACTCCTTAATATATCCAAGGGTCCAACAATTGGTGGACTTAGCTTTCCTTTCTTTCCGAATCTCATTAATTCTTTTCAAGGGAATACTTTTAACAAGCCTCCTTCCTATTCTTTGTCCTTTCGAGTCAAATCGACATACTTCTTATGTCCTTCCTGGCTACTACCAGTCATCCTCTGATTAGATCTATTATATCCTTGGTCCTTTGGACTACTGCGGGTCCGAGCATCTTGCGCTCTACAACTTCATCCTAACATAAGGGAGATCGACATTGTCTTCCCTCAAGGATCTCATAAAGCGATACCTCAATACTGACATATGATCTATTATCGTAAGATAACTTAATCCGCATTAAGTGATCATTCCAAATTCTTTCAAGTCTATTGCACAGACTCTCATTATAGCTTTTAGCATTAGAGCTTTTGCTTCTCAATACCCATTCTTTTCCAGTTCGTAATCGCTACTACCTTCCGTTCCTAATATTATACTGGTTATACTTTTGCTCGTTAGCGTTCTATAACCTTTTAATAACCACGTCAACCTTAGTATCACGAATGTGTTTCCATTCCGCATACTACCACCACTTTATTACTCCTTTTTCAGTTGTTTCTATTTTCCAAAATTTGATCAATCAAATAGAAGTAAAGGAATTTGTTGAGAGATCACTATGATCATGAACACTATTTATATCGCATAGTTAGTACAGAAGGTGGCCAGCCTTTAGTACTTGACAAGAAATTAAACAACATGTGGTATCCTACTAGGCTTCTATCACAAAGATAGATAGTCATTCGGCAATACCTCCCCTTCTGGAAGGGTTGTTCTTCTCAGCTTACATGAAATGAAAAGAAGAGAAAAGAACGAACTGAAGAGAATTGTATATATGAAAAAAATATACTGCCACAAAATATCTGGCTTGGAACCTACCTCTGAACTATAGAGGTTTGTCATAGGAGAACAAAACATATACGTATTTATATCAGCATCAAGCATTATAGCCTCATATTTCCCATGCCTAAATATTTTCGCTATCCCGTCCATCATTCTATGGACCCACACTCTTCCTCGAGCTTATACATAATCACCTTTGAAACTCCCTCGACATCGAAAATTGAATCTGGGATCTCATTCTATACATCATCGTTACTAGAATTCTATGCTTGCACCGCAACCTTCCTCGTATAATAATACGACTCTCTATTAATAAGAAAGAATAATTATTCACTACGTAGATACTCTACTTAATTAGTCTATCAATGATAACTTATACACTACCACGACCCGATTAGTGGTACTCAATCTCAACACCCATTCCAATACAACTCTCACGGTTGTAATCAGCTCAATACTCGCAGAATCATTGCTGCCTTACTATGGTCCACCACTGACCTACTGTCGTCATTCATTTTCTATGAAGTCTTAATAGCTAACCATACGGAGTCCATACATGTCGTATCAAATCCTTCTAAGGAGGTAACATAATCACCATTCATGATTCATGGAGTACACTCCTGATCCTGACATACATACATGACATGAAGCATATAAAATTACAGAAGTGTTTCAATCAAAGCACCGATAGCAGGTTAATACCATTCTTAATCATATGCCTTCAATAGAAGACTTAACTCAAAGGTTTGTTTGGTCCTTTTTGAAACATGGTCCTGGCTTATCTCAAGATAGGACCTTCTAAGATAGATAGCCCATTCATGGCGATTACACAAATTAAACCTTTACCAACTACTATTACGGTTGGGTATTGCACAGTCATCAGAAGGAATGTCAATCTTCCAAACCATAATTCAACCTTCATATTTTTAACCATCATCACTGTATTCTTTTGGCACACGCGCCTATAATTATCCACTTACCTTTAAAGTGTCGGCCACCTCTTTGGCCTTTCCTAATAGTACAATTTCCTTATAGTCAATGTCATTTTAACCACCTCCAAATAAATTTTCTACCTTATTTCCGATCACTGCTTGAGTGAAGATGTTTTCCTTAAAATCAGATGGGAAAAAAAATATCACCATTTTTCATAAGTTATTGCCTCAGTCTTTAGAGGCTAATCACTGTCAAGACTGACTCTCAATCATACTTAGAACATTTTTTTTTATCTTAAGTCCTAATTGCCCTGAACAATTTCGACCATTACTGGTTCGATCCATACTTTCTCGTGGTTTAACACGTGCCCCACTTGGCATCATTATAATTACGTCATATTTCCTTTATCCACATTTCTATTCTTGAGAATTTTGAATATTACCTTTTTCCTTATAAAACCTCTAAGGTTATCCTTCAATCGTTCCTCCTGTATTCCTTAGATACAGGGCATATCACAATACCATTTACTAATAGTAGTTACATTGTCTATATACTTCTGCAAAATTTCTCCACTGATTCTTAAAGGTTATTGTTACCTTAACCCTTTCCCAATCATACTGTCAAAACTCATACTGTCCCTATTAAGGGTGACATGCCAACCTTTATGCAGTCCCCTAGGATTCATTTTAAGTTACCAATGTTCTATCCTTAATTCCACCTTTAAAAGGTACCTGCATCCTTCCACGAATAAATCAAGTCATATTTCCTTGATAGATTATCATATTCATCATTCCCACCTCGATAGTCTATACCTAACTTCATAATAGCATCCTTATTCAAATTGAGGTCAATCCATATGGCCTCCAAAAGATAACAATGGTCATCCGCTTTTCTTTCCTGATTTGGTAATGATAACATGGATGTTCTGGAAGATATTGGTCATGTTCAACGTGAACCTCTTCTTAATAATTCCTTATTTACTTTTGTTGTTTATCTCAACAGTCATCTCAATGTTGGGATATCTCTCATACCTGGCGTCTCCCTTTCTGGGTATCAAGCCACCGGTCTTACATTTCACCTTCTTGAAGGTCACTTCCTTCATCCAATTTTTCCTAATTTCTTACTTCCTTATCCGCTTAGTCTATCCGCGTCTCATTATTTATCCTTCGAATTATCTCAAGGTTTCCTCGAATCCTCCCAACTTACAGGGGATAACTATATGTATCTCTTATGCCTTCAACCATCAATTTTAACTCATGGTGGATCATCATCATCCTGACGATTACATACTTTTCTATTTATATTGCTATGAGTCTTTAGGGTTTCCTCATACCCAACTCCCTTATCATTCCTCAAACTCTATTGCCTTTATATTCCTTTCCACTTCAGTTTCTTTTTATTTTCCTTTCTCTTATCATTATTTCATGAACCAACACAACTTAAGCATTGATTTCAAACATCCCGTCATTCTGGATTCGTGTCCTCAGAACGAATCTTGATAACTTTTACAACTTAGATTCACAATTCATCATACTCGTCTACCTTTGTTCTGACTCTAAAGCTTTTACACTATCTTCATAACTTTGGGAAGTACTTTCCTGAAAACAATTGACTGAACTTTAATCAGTTTATTATAATCTCTTGCTCCGTGCCTTCCTTGGCCTTTCACCGGCGGGTGGCCTCTCTCTTAGGAGGGTAAGTGACAAAAACAGTCCTTTGTGGTTCGTCAATCATTTAGAATCTCAAATGATTCCTCTATTTCCTTTAACCAGGCTCTTGCCTCGACTGGGTCAGCTTGTTCCTTAGAACTCAGAGAGCTTAGCGACTTAAAGGTCCTGAAAGAATTTCTCACCGCACTGTCTCCTCAGGGTGGTGGTTGGGGATAATAGTCTAAGTTCTTTTTAGACAGGTCCATGAATTGTCGTATAGGAGTACCGTCTCGGGTCTCCTTTCCTTACTCGACTTTCTGTTTCCTTAGTATGAAATGTTTCATCCTACTCCCCATAATTGGGGTCATCTTTTAATTTAAAATCCTCATTTTCCACTCCATTATGTCATGGGTTCCTTCTATCTTGATGGCGACCTCCCTGACTATCATGTTCAGGGTTTGCTCTAAATCTTATTCCTCAAACTATGGCTCTCATCTAAGTTCTCATCCTTACGCTCTTGAACTTTCGGAACCCAAATTCTATAGGAATACCTCATTATTCCCTTATCATCTTTCTCGATATTAATCTTTTATCTAATTGTTGGCTCTCTGCCTTCATTCATAACTTTTTCTGGCACAATATGATCTTTTCCAATAATTCGGGCTGTATTGCAATCTCAAACAGCTTTTCGGTACCAGCTCCGGTTACCTTCACTACTATTTCTATTTTCTCAAAATCTCTTATCAACTCTCCCAAAGACATTATCATCTTGAGTCTCTCCTTTTTACTAATGGCATCAGCCACCACATTGGCTTTCCCTGAATGATAAAGAATCTCCCAATCATAATTCTTGATTAGCTCTAACCGCCTCCTCTGGCGTATGTTGAGCTCTTTCTACGTAAGAATGTACTAGAGCACTTATGGCTTAGGTAATTCTCGCACTTCTCTCCATACAAGTAGTGCCTCCAATCTTAAGGGTAAAACTATTGCCACGAGCCTAAGCTCATGGGCGGGGATATCGAATTTCATATTACCTTAATTGTCTTGACGCAGACGCAATTATCTTGCTGTGCTAAGAAGCACCCTAATTCCTTATGCGAAGCGTCACTTACAAATCACAAAATCTCCTTTTTCCATCCGGCAACGCCAATATAGGGGCCGTCACCAACCTTTGCTTCAGTTCTTAAAAGCTGTTCTCGTATTTCTCTGTCCATTCGAACTTCTCAGTCTTACGAGTAAGCCGCGTTAAAGGGGCTACTATCTTTACAACTTGAACGAACCTCCGGTAGTGACCGGCCAATCCTACCTCTGGTAGTCGACCAAACCATGGTCATCAATTCATCAGTGGTCCTTTATCCAATCCTGTCAGGATCCTCCATGGGATCCTCCTCAACAACTATCCCTTCTAGGACAACATCCTCAAACCACTAAATCCTCAATATCAACATCATCCGGTCCTGCATTAGGACACTCTATCGGATCCACAATCCGATCTCCAAATAGTAATAAAATATCATCGCGATGTTGCTCCTCAACATCAGGGTTCGGAGTCCCGCTACCATATATGATAACGAACTACGCTCCTATCACGATATTTATAAGGGTTCCCATAAGGGTTTTAACTGTCAGTGCTACGTTAGGTAGCCCGACTATGAACTTGGCAAGAGTTCTTATTATCTTAGTTAACTTATTATCTTAACGTCCCATCATCTCTGAGGTTTATAACGCTTAGCTCTGATACCATTTCTGTAACACCCCCAGATCCGGGGTCGGGGATCCGGGTCGTCACGGTCTTTCTTTCCATAATATCACTTCACTTAATTAATAACAACTAACCTTAAGCTGTGACCCCACACTAACACACACCACAACCCGTTATAGTCTCAGAGATGAAATTTAAATAAGTACAAGTCTTTGAATCCACAATTTAAAAGTTATTACAACCCAAAATGATTACTTGATAAATTTACAGTTAATTGCCATTATCTGCCACAAGTTATAATTATACATAATTGATTCTCAAAAGTAGATGGTCTGATCTACAATAGATCTACCTCTGCAGCTATAACAGCTACAACATCAACGGGAAGACGCGGGACGCTTCCCACGCGCTTGCGCTGGGTCTGCTGGAGTCTGGCCATCTTTCCTAACTGTTGTTGTGTGATGAAGAAATAAAGCAAGGGTGAGCAGCAAGCCCACCAAAATAATATGTATAATGATTTACAATATATGAGCCTACTCATAATACTCATGAAAGTCTTGGTCAAAAGAAATGAACCAAGTTTGATATCTTAATGCGATGAAGTCGCAAAATATTCAGTATATATACATATATACTTTTAAAAATCTTGGAAGTCCTCTTCCATGCATAATATACACAGAGTTCCAGTGTATAACTGTATAAAAATATTGTTGCAAGGTGATCTCATATATCTAACCTTGTCTCAACGTTTTTCTGAAAATCTTTGTCATGCATAAGATAATCATTAACTAGATATAAGTTTAAAAGATGAAGTTACAAGATACCCCAAAATACTTATATCTTTCCCAAATACTACTTGAACTACCCCCGTTCAAGTTATAATCAGTTTCAAAGGTTCATCACATAGATGAGACTACAAGACAAGATTTGAATAGATTCAATCTTTGAATATCATTATAAATAATGAAGTTACGAGATACTTCATTAAGTCCCGATATATAAATATATTCATATATATCTCCCATACATTTCCTGAAAACCTCTGTCATGTAAAGTATGAACAGAGTTGCAATATCCAATGAATTTGGAAGGAAAAGAATTTTGGCATAAACCAGATATCTTGCTGATCAGGAAAAGATACCAATAAGTAACCTTTTCTACTCTAGATGGATGAATTCCTCACCGGTCATCACCCTGGCCGCATTAGGACCTCGCGCTAGACCGTTACCCGGCCACTCACGCATTGATGGACTGCCACCCAGCCACTTACACTTTGATATACCGTACCCCGGCCTGTCGCTTATGCCGACTCAATTAGATGGGCTTACTTCCCGAACATTGGGCAAGTAATCAATTCATTTATCAAAACAGCAACCTTGTTGTGAATATAAAATACACCATAGAGCCGGATCCCTCAGGTTTTGAACGAGTATTTAAATCCCCTTTAAAAGGAAGATCTTAAATATAAAAATGAGTTTTGGGATCCGCTCTAACTTTTAAAAATCATTTTGAAGACTCGAAAACATTTTTAAGAATGTTTGGAGTAATGCTGATTTAATAAAATAAATCAGTCCCAATATGAAAGAAATATCTGAATATTATTATTTAAATAATATTCCCATAAAGAACAATTGAGGTAGAAGTTGGAAAACTTATACTTGAATGAATAGCAATTAATCAAAGATATACTTATACGAAAGTAATATCTTTACTTGAATATCAAAAGTAAGTTTGATTATCGAACATTATTCTTTAATAAAATAAAGAATATTAATAAATAGTAAGCGGAGTCATAATACCTCGAATGAATATTATAAACAATATTCATTAAATAAAATAAAGGAGTCATACATCCTCAAATGAATATCCAATTAATAATCATTAATAATATAAACTGAGTCATAAGCCCTCAAATGAATATTCAAAATAATATTCATTAAATAAAATAAAGTTATCGAATAAACCTTATTTGATTAATAGTTTTGAAAACTATAACCATATATTTATATAAATATATATATTATACTCGAGATCCTCGACTCCCGGTTTAGAAAATATTTCCACCTTTTGGGTCCCTATACTAAGGGTATATGCAAGTTACCGCTATCCTCTAGCATAGGTATTATCAACTGAACCAACAGATATATATGGCAAGAATACGAAACAGGCATGCATATATATACCATATCAGCATGCTTCAATATATCGCAACATTTGCTAATTAACCAACATGCATTTATCGCAAGATAATGCATATACATATATTCATCACAACAACAGTATAACGGGTAGAAAACTTGCCTGAGCGACTGGGGGTTACGAATGGCTCGGGACGAGTCTGGTAACCTATAAGCAACAAGTAAGTTGGAATTAAACCAAAGTCACTTGCAAATCTATACTCTAACCAACTCAGACTCTAACGCTCGTTTTGCGCTTACTGATTTGCTTAAGTCACCCGGGTACCCTCGGCTCCACCATTTTTAATAATTTAACCTTTATGAGTTTTAAGGCGATTCCTTCGCGAGTGTCTTACCAACTGCCTAACACACTTACCATAAATGTTTCATGCATTAATTAACCCTTTTTGGTCTTTAACCTATGTTTCAAAGTAAGGAGAGGGGAAAAGTTTCGTTCGCGAAACGCCGTTACTTGAAACGGTCGTTTCTCCTAAACCGTGCATCGGAATCGAACGAACTATATATCAAAACGAAGCTCGTAACATGAGCTATCTAAACATGGCAGTGGTAATAATCTAGCAGGGGGTTCTCGGGTCCTAATGCTATGCACAAAAACAGTCCAAAGAAAATCGGACGTTACGACGGCTATGTTTACGCGATTTCCAATATTTTAAACCATTCAAAACCCTCCCAATTCAACCTCAAATCCAACATACAACCAACATCCATCCTTATCACATCATAACAACCTCAACCAATTCAATTTTAACATTCATACTTATGCCTAAGCTTAACTTTAACCATTCTTAAGTTCTTTTAATCAAAACAACAACATTCACCATTCCATTTCACTACCATTTCAAATCCCAAACTATAAATCACAACAACAAGCTACAATAGCACCCTACTAATCAAAATCATCTTATAATATATAGGAATCTAGGGTTTGGAGATGGTATACCTTCCTTGAAGTGGTGGGAGGAGCTAGGAAGCCTTAAGAAGCTTTGAGAAGTCTTAGGAATGCTTGGATCTTCAAGGAAAACAAGAAAAACTTCAAGTTAAAAACTTGAAAACACTATTCATAGTCTTCTTCTTTGATTAAATGAAGAAGATGGAGAAGGAATTGATGGCTTAAACTCATGATATAGCCCTAACTAAGCATGAAGATGATTAAGGAATTAACTCACCAATTTAGGAAGCTTGGATCTTTGATTTTGAATTTCTTGCTCTTTTGAATAGTAAAAAGCCGAGAGAAAAGATGAACCATGCCTTGGTTGCTTTTTGATTTTGATGAAAAATGATTTTTCTTGGCTTGGTTGGCTTGTTTTTGTGTTTGATTTAGTTAATTACCTTGTTGCCCTTGAATTTGTGTGGTTACAAAGCCACCACACCTCCTTCCTTTTTTGTCATGCCTATGTCACCTTGCACATGTCACAATGTTCCCACTTGTCCACACCTTGTGGTTTGATGATGTCACAATCCCTGGCTTCTTGTACAAGCTTGTCTCTTGGTCACTTATTTGTTTTACGGTTCGCTTATCTTTCGTTCTCGTTTATCGTTTGAGGGATCATACCCGGGATCTTATTACTTAGGTTCCCTTAACCTTTCTCAATATATTATATTCCTTTTATGATCCTCTCCTATAATCCTTTAATTTAAATCCTTTTTATCCTGTTACCTTTTTCTCAATTCTTTCCGTATCTAGTGGATTTCCGGGAAAAATCAAAGTGTTCGGAATTGGATTCTGACGATCTTTACATACACTTATATACCATATAGAGTACTAATAATATCCCAGAAGATCAATAACAGAACCCCTACATAGTGTGGCATGAAAAGTTTTCTCATTCAGCAAAAACACTATTCATAAGGGTTTCAAAATCTCCAAAAATTGGGGTTATTACACCCCACCCCCAACCCATTTTCACCAAGATAAGAGCCACAAAGTTGCTGGGATTTTCATGAAGTATACTCTCTTCATCTCTCTCAAATTTCTAAACACATAATTCTTCTCAAAACCTTTTTTCTTTTAGATATATTATCAGATATACAAGGTTTTTGATATACAAGCTTAACTTCACCCAACCAAGCTTTTTCCCACCAAGTGAGCTCATCCACTACCAATTTTTGGCCTCCTGAAGGGCTGCCCAAATTCGCTCTAAAGTTCCAAAATCCGGACAAACCTCCGGAGAATTTTTGCGATGAACTTTTTCGATCATTTTTCAAAAGTGGTAACTTTTAGCTCCTTATTTGAGTTTCTTTTATTTGAGCTTTGTACTTAATTTCTCTTCTTCATCTCAAGCTCTAATAAAAGATCTACTATAAAGAAAGTTCTCAAAAGAAAATAGAACAAAGATTCGAACTCGGCTTCGAACAAGTACTTCATATAAAGAAGAAGATTCATAAATCAAAGTACTTAATCGCTATAACTCTTTAAGTGTGAGATTAAATATTTGACAAAACAAACTCATGAGTTGGCCAATTACTAATGATAGATATAATTGATGATATCATGACAGAAACTATCAGGAGTTCTTATCAGGACTTTATATCAGTGTTTACTGAAGAGTGACATCGTACTTATATCAGTACTTGACGATCAGCAGCTGATGTCATCAGATTTGTCACTTCAGTAGATATTCGAGTAGGAAAAGGAAAGCAGAAATTCAAGGAGGTGAAGGACTTTATCTCAGAAGCAATCATACATGGATATATAATAGGTTTCCTTATTGTAATAGAATAGGATTCCTTATTGATTGTGTTACTATGCTCTATATAAAACATATATTAGGTTTACACTATAAGTGTTGCGTTGCGTACATTGATATATCATTCGCATAACCTAGCAGCTCTCAAGGATAATTGTTCATCCTTTGAGAGAGTACTTTTGTAATTAGTTTTTATCTGTTAATATAAAAATTGTTGATTCTGTTAAAGTTTTATCGAATTGTTTGCATAAACTGTATATATCCCCTACAGTTGATTACGGACCTAACAACTTACACTTTATTTATCTCGATCTTGGCCAACATATATTGTGTCTATAATAATCATTACGAAAAGTATCGTATAATCCTCACTAACATCATTAAACTTCGTAATTTATCAAATATCAAGACGGAATAAACTTCACGAGTTGGCCAATTAATTGCACTTTATTTATCTCAATCTTGGCCAACATATTTCGTGTCTATAGAATAATTACGAAAAGTATTGTATAATCCTCACTAACATCTTTAATGTTCTGTGGGATTATAAATCGATAAATAATAATAAACTTCGTAATCATCCGTCTAAATTGAACATCACAAATCCAAAGCCAATTACTTGCACTTTTTAATTTCGATCTTGGCCCATATAAAACTGTTCGCTGTAATTCAAACGCAAAAATACACGCAAGTGTACGCGATCACAAGTAGTATAAGATATAAGTCAAGTTCGTTCTTACAGGGACTGGTTTAGGTTAAGTTCATATTATGCACCTATGTAACAATGTATGATTATCACTCATTGCTAAGACAATTAACAATTTGAGTTTTGATTTACTAAGAGTTATACTAAATAGCATTAACTAAGAGAATTAAGATTGAATTACTTATATGAGAATAAACATGGGATTCTAACTTCATTAAATACTTCATTCAAAGTTATGTTCTTTAAGCCTAGAATGTGATGGTGATGACAACTAATCATATAACACAAAATTAGTATACGCTAACTTTCGTTATACGTATACCCTACTATTAAACATCCACAATTAAGATAAAAGTTTAATAAACACCAATTATGCTTCGTCCCTATATGTCTATAAAGATTGAAATCATAATGGTTTAAGAACAAGTTATCTATCGTGATTACATAGGGTGAATAAGATAGTTAAAATTACCCACGAATTATGCATGTCAATTTATACATAAACCTATGCTAGCATGGCAAGTTCTAAACATCTATATTCACTGTCGCTTCAATAGAGATTAACAAACAATCTTATATGTTAGCTACGCATCAAAGATGAATAAGCACAACCAAACTAGGAAATCATAAATCACCACACACAAAGGATTATAAAACAATTAACTATTGAAATCCATAAATAAATCCATTAGAACCCCATGACAACGATTAGTTCATAATCAAACTTATCGTCACCATGGGTTTCAATGAAAACAATGATAATAAACAATATAAGAGTACTAGGGTTCAAAGAAAATTAAAAACAAGCATCAAAGTATCAACTATATTGAAGAATACAAAAGTCTTCTTCTCCGTAGCCGTCTTGTGCTCTCTAGGTCTTCCTATTGCTCTCCCTTGGCTCCCTGTTATTAAAAATGACTTTTTATTGGTTTATATAGGCCCAGATGGACCTGGACTCTCCAAATCTTCAATTTCTACTAAAATCAGGATTCTGGGGTAAAAAAGGCCGCGTGGGCGCGCGGGTTTGGGCGCGGGCGCGCGGGTTTTCTGGATTTTTTCTTCTATTCTTCTTTTGACCATACATTGAGCTCTGTTCATCGGAATTTGACGATTAAACTGCCCACGTGAAGATTACGAGATTCTATTTAACTTGAGAATGTCCTAGACTTTAAATTATGATCTCTTTCAGCATAATTCCTTGAAAAGCTTCTTTCTTCCTCCAACTAACGCCTGTAATGCAAAAACATAAAAACATATCAAACATACCAAATATTTGAGTCCAAAGCACCAATTTAATCCTGTAATGAAGCATTCCAAGTAGATATAAAATCCACTTATCAAGAACCTATAAATTGCGCACGAAGTAAAAAGTATACTTTGGTTTTATAATTGCCAAAACACAAGTATATATTAAATCCTTAAGCCAACAAGCTTAAAGGTTAATTACAACTCTGAGGTTGTAATTAAAGTATTCTTCGATTCATAAATATATATCGAAAGAAGAAAAATACAAGTCATAAGCTATATTTCTTTGTAATAAAAGACTTCTCATATTACTCCAACAAAACTTATATTCTATAAAAAAGGAGTAAGCGAAAGTATACTTGATATGTTATTCAATATCTTAAGTCAAGTATACGTATTTAGTTTTATTATTCTTATTTGAATATTATACTATCTTGTTAACTAGTACCGTAACATACTAGTTCAAACTATCTTGTCTCTACTTGGCTTGTTTCGTAGATTGTCTTATTAGTTTTGTGGCGAAGTGAAGTGACGTGAGGTGATTCTCATTCCAAGACCCAAGTCCTAGACTGTACTAACGGGGAATTAGTAGTCTTTTTACCGTGAAGAAGAGGAAAGACCCGAGACCAAGTCAATAAGATTTGAGACCGACAAAAACTAAGGAAGTCAAGTGTACACAAGGGTTTGTTAGGTCACACACACTGTAGAGGGGGATGAATACAGTGTATAGCACAATCAAATCGAATTCTAATAACACAAGTAACAGAAAACATACTTTATTCAAAGCAATAAATTCTGTTATAGTATGGAACTGTCCTCTCTCAGTGATGAACAAATATCACGAGAGCTGCTAGGGTTACAATGAATAATCTTCTATATAATGATAACACTTATAGTATAAACCCTATGTCTGTGTTTATATACTACACAGTTACAAGATAATCGCTAATTGATATGGAATATAATTCTACTTCCTAAAATATATCAATCAGATATCTTTTCTTCCAAGTATTCTATTCTTCATAGAATTCCTTCTTCATGCATATCTCTTCTTACGCTTGTCTTGATCTTCTTTTCCTTTCAATCAGCTGCCTTCCTTATCTGAACGTTTCCTTTAAGTCCCGATATTATCTTCTGATAAATATCTCCTGAACCTTAAGTACTGATGACTTAAGTTCTGACTTCAGTATAAGTGCTGATTTCAGTTAAGTACTGATTTGTCCTGTTTAAGTAAGATCTGAAAACTAAACATAAATCATATTAGACATGACATTATCAAATATATCTAACAATCTCCCCCAACTTGTAAATTAGCATAATATACAAGTTAACAGATATTTGATGATGTCTAAAACATTAAGTACAAATGCATGAGAATTTGACTAGATAACTACAACTTACAGTCCTTAAAGCTTTACCAACTTTAACTTCTGATAACTAACTTCAGTCTGTATACATATCAGAATTTGAGTAGTTGTAGATCTTGACTTGGCTTCACTTTCTGATCTCTCTGATGTCAGGAGTTGTTCTGAGATAGTTCTTTAACAAACATCTCTCAGCATATCTGAGTTCATCAATCATCCTCCTTTTAGCATCTTTAAGTTCTGCAGAATCTTCACCAGTTTGAAAGATTGCAGCCCTGAGATCATTAATTTTAGCTTTCCTTATGTCCTGATCCAGTCTGATCAAATACGCCTTGTCAGACTCAAGATTGAATTCCACAGCCTTGTAACCCAGAAAGGTAGTTATAATCTTAGCAGAGTTAGGCTTCATCTCAACAATATCACCCTTGTGATCTCTGTACTTTGGAAGATATGTGCTGTCAGACTTTACAGAATAAAGCCTTTTCTGTCTCTGAATTTGACTCTTCAAATAGTTTGCAGCACTTTCTATTATTTTGTCATTCACTTGAAGTAAGAATAATACATGTTCCAATTCTTCAAAATACTTCAGTGGAATGGCATTTTCCCTTATATGATAAACCCTACCATCTGATCATGAAGTACAAAAGATGTGTTCTCTTAAGTAGGTATGGTAAACCATCTGTACAGATCTAGTTGATTCAATCTTTCAGGAGTTGCTCCAATACCTGGTTCACTTAAGGAAGTTGGATCATTGGTTGTGTTTATGTATTCTTCTTTCATCAGCACTACCCAATCTATATTTATCTCTTGCTTCCTTTCCAGTAACCACTCTTGCTTCAAAACCACTTACAGCAGTCTTCAAAGGTTGAGTCTATTTGGCTTTGGTGAATCCTGGTAGGAGTAACTTTGAAGGTTTAACATGAGCAATGTCAA